>NW_009232581.1:63681-86403 GCF_000690835.1 Fulmarus glacialis
TCTTCAGGGTGTACAGAACGGTACAGCCGAGATGTATTGTAATTGAACCAAGTCCTCTGAGTGCCTATAGCAGTTCTCCAAACCAGCATGAAGATTTATACGGAAAAATCCTGAAACCGAATCCTTTCCTGCAGGCGTTCTGCCTTTTTTTGCCCTTTTCCAGTCAGATGAGCCTCCTTCACAACTTCCTGCTGCGAGTGTCTGTGCGCCACACACCACAGACACACACGGGGCTCTAACCGGCTGACACACGAGCGTTCCAGGGTAATCAAAGCGTTTTTAATGAGTATGTTACAAGAGGCTCTTTATGATAAATATAGCAAGATGCTTGCAAATGGGAGATTTAAAAGTGTAATAACGAAGTGAAATCAATCAGATGTTATCAACGGCACTAGCACACACATCACCCAAAAGGATGTTGGCTCACATACAGAAATACGGTTGACAGCACCAAAAAAAAAAAACAAAACAAAAAACCAACCCAAACCAGAAACGCTACATGGAGAATACAAAAACTTATGCTTAGTTGTGTCTTTTGAATCACCAGGCACAGGAACCTAAAAAAATAGCGTAACAACCTATCACTGTTCCCTTATTGCAGATCCAGAGACTATAGGTTTTATCACAGCGGCTGTAAAACGAATGGGAGGATGAGGTAAAGCAGGTGAAGGGAGCTGGCATCCGGAAACGCCAGTACTGAACGTTTCGAGTCACCAAAAAAAAAAAAAAGACTAGTCAGAAAAAACCGTAAGCCTAAAGGCCTTCAAGTTTAGGAACGGTACACAGGTTACTGAACTGGGATCACTGGAGTTTGAAAGCCATTTTTTATAAGCCACCGTTGTGTAAGTCTTACACGCACATCTTTATGCCCTGGGATATATTCAAGTACCAGTGAACATTCAGTCTATGTTTACTTTTCTCTTGTTGACATTTTTAAAAACTTACATTAGTCATGCTCATTTGATCAGTTGCCTTAACTGCATTTCACTGTGTGACATGAGTTTTAACAACCAGAGCTATTAAATGTTACTTAAAGTACTGAACAGTAAACAGAGTTTAATTATTAAACCGAGGGCTACAACAAACATTGATTTTCATGACTAAAGTAATTCAGGTATTTTTCCACACATAGAAAAACGGGTGCATCTCTTTAAAGAGCAAACAGTTGTGGGGGAAGGCTGGCAGACTGTAAAGTCAAAATTAGATCAAACTAAGATAAAAAGAGAAAGAAATTATGAAGCTGGAAAACTGTTCTGCAGGCTGCAATGAATATTTTACAGTTAACCTCACACAGGTTGTTTTACGTAAGGGAATGCATTTTTCATGTTGAGCGTGATTAATTATATTATTACTGCCAACGTTGTAAGACACATTACCTATAATATGGCCCGGCCTTATGCAGAAAACCATAGTGCGTAGTTTCCAGGGAGCTGACTATCTGCCACTGGTCACCAGTACAAGCTCCACAGACAAAGGCCAAAGCGGACCCAGCCAAAGGAAGCGCTGGGCACCGACTCGCCCTGCCCTTGCCGAAGTTAATGGGACCTCGGTGGCAAGGTCTGCAGGCTGATCAGTTTGCACGGGCCTTCGGTGTTGGTAACACCCCAGCAGTGGGAGACTTGTCATGGTTTAGCCAGTTCGTAGGTCTATATTTGATACTGCTCTTAAAGCAATACATTGCTCTTTATTTCAGGCCAGCTGCCCCCTAATTTAGCCCACCACAAGCATGGGCAGAATGAGGATCAATCAATATTTTACTGGAACATTTACGTTAAAAGAGAAATTTAAGAAAGCGAGGGGGAGAGATCTGCAAGTACATAAATCACTACAAGAAACTTAGAACAAAACTTCAGATACTGGAAAAGTATATGACAGCCATGTCCCTACACTACATCTACTCTGTGCAAGAGAGCAGGGTCCGAATGAACCGAACCACCTCCAGAACTGGATAAGGACGGCTCTCTCGCAACGTGGCACATGGACGTCCACGAGCAGAGCTATTACCCTGGATGCAGCAATATCCTCCTGTAGCAGCCATGCTGTCCTATTGCTCCCACAGCCCAGCTAGTGTTTCTGTGTATATGGCACTGCCCATGCTGGATGCGCCAGCTTGGATGGTAGGAGCTCAGGCATCTCGACACCGTTGGCTACGGCGTGTCCCCAACACGTGGAGAAGACGAAGCCAGATCCTCTGCGGACACACGGGGTGGGAAGGTGTGCTGCCCCACCTCTGATGCACTTAACCCGGGTCACGGACGGGGCCACCGACGTGCAGCACCGTAGCCTCTGCCCTAAGCTGCTGCGGCGGCTTTTCCCAAGCCTCTGTGGCAGTCTTGCTGTTTGTGCTCTTCTTGGGTTATTATCCTCGTGGCCTGGCACCTTTAAGCCCAGATATTTTGGCTACGAAGGGTTCTTAGAGGAAACCAATCACCTCTTCTTTCTGCCCCTTATTCTGTAACTTTTACTTAACATAGTGCATAACAAAGAAGGTAATAGTCTTTTAAATATCCAACAGGTGTACCCAATAATACACAGGCCCAAAAACTTAGTAACCGGTCAGCATGCAAGACCTGCACCTTAGAGTTTTACCTTTAAACCTCTCTCATATTTTCTCTCATGCTCAGTTTCTCTCTCTTCCCCCCCAGCACTTTTTTTTTTTTTAAAAAGGTAGAACTCAGAAGTCCATGTATGCCGTCAACTGCAGATCTACTAATAAAACTTTATGCGCCTCTCAACATTTTCTGTGCAACATCTGCGAGCCTGTGGTCGCATTTCACTGCATTTCACCAGCTGGCCAAGCACTGGAAGAAGCTGCCCGGAAAGTTTGTGCAGTCTCTGTCCTCGGAGACAGACAAGACCCAACCAGGCGGAGCCCTAAGCAAGCGGGTCCGAATTCAGTGCTGAACCTGCTTTGAACAGGAGGTTGGACTGGAGACCACGGCACGGCTCCTGGTTGCCTCCTCCCAAGCAATGACAAAGCCGCACAGAAGGTGGCGTGGTATCAAGCAAGCGTAATTCTTTGAAGCGCTAAGGGTGATGGTTTCTGCTTTTTAATTGCAGAAGCTGACCGCTTTCACAGTGTCCAGTCAATGATAAGTAATACAGTTAACCTTAAAAATGTTTTAGTGTTGTGGAAAAATAAGGGTAAATGACAAAAGGGAATCTGAGCCTGGTCACACAAGCCACGTGCTAACTGCTCACCTCAGAGAAAAAGACTTTGGGTAGAGTCCATACTAGCACATTTTCTTGATTTTCTTCACTAAATTAATTACCTTACTCCCTTTCTAATATTCGTTCAGCCATGACACTGAACTGGAACGTAGCTTGATTCAATGCAAATTGTGGCTTCTCTTTCTCTAGCACGTGTTTGTCCAGCTTTTGCTGAGACATAAAATAAAACCCCTACGAATCCGACCCAACTAATCAAGGTAACTAAGCAGATGGTAAATTTTGAGAGCAGTGTCAAAGAACTGTCTGTTCTTCCTAGGTATCTATGCTTAAAGTCCGACAGACAAGCGGGCAAGCCACTTAGGTCCACGTTACTTGTAGGACTAGAACTAAGCCTCAGGCAATCCTCCTTTACGCCTACATCCCTGCCTGGGAGCCAGCTGGCTCGCTCAGGCTCGGACCAATATGCAGACTTGCATTTAGGCTACGTGAACAATCCTGAGGGCAGGGCTCAAGACCGAAAACAACAGAGGAAGACTTATCTCCCACAATGTGGAGAGAGAGAGAGGTAGGAAAAAAACCATTCAGTGTGGAAAAGGAACAAAACCATCATGAGACGATGTCCATAAAGCGAAGATTTTTTTACTGAAGGATTTACGATCTCGTTTCAAGGCTCCATTATCTACAGGTAACACTCAAGCAAACTCTGTCATGTTTCCCCTGAGCTCTTCCTCACGCCTGGGAGAAACTCCCTCTGCTCTCTCATATCCCCTTACAAAACTCAGGATTTTGCAATGCTTACAGTATTTTGAAAAGAGGAAGCTGCTTTGATGAGTCCTGCCACTAAAACTGGGTTGGTGATGCCTTTGAGTTTCCAGGCGCTTCCCAGCTTCCAGCATTCATCCCTGGTTTACATTCCTTTTCTAGGCTTGTAAGGTTTTTTTTGAGAGAGGGACTGCTTTTTCCATCTTCTTGAGCAAAATAGACTCTTTGCCATTAGTAGCTTTTATGGAAAGGCAAATAAATAAAATATGACTTAAATGCTGAAAGTAAACATTCAGAGACAGAGAGAAGGGAAGGAACCCTCAGAAAGATGATGTAAAGTTCATTTCCAGAGACTCCTAAACCGATGCCAATACTGTTACTTCAATGACATCCACACAATCTTCAGGGAAAATGAAAGCTTGAGGAAAGCTCTGAAAAAGTCTCAGATCAGGGTAGCATGTGCAGTATATCTTTGCAATCGAAGAGCACGGCAAGGGACTGACTTAACACCAGTCTCAAAAGCATGTACATCCGAACCTGTAATATTCTCAAATAGCAAGTAAACACAGAAAAAGCAAGGTTATTATCAAAGTGAGCTGGGTCACCCTTACCAAAGCTTTAAAGAAGTTCTTTTCACCTCCGCAAGGCAAAAGTTCTCATCACCGTAAAGCTAAAACCAGAGATGACTAAAACCAGAGGTAAACAATACCTCTATTATGTTCGGTTTCCAGCAGCAACGCGCAGACTTCTCTGAAGAGATCAAGGTTGTGGGTTTTTTTTTTCTTAATAGTTAGCGTTGAAACAAAGTTGTTCCTCAACAGGCAGTAATTTGTGCTGCCTTGTACTGGACTGTCTAACCAGTTAACATAGTCAAGGATGCCATATCTATGGAATAAAGTTTAAAACACTCATGTCCTAATCTCGGCTGATCGGGACATCTTCAAAACATCTGCAAATTTTGGTGCGGTGCCCAGGAATCATAATTATTTCTGAGATGGAGAAATTGAGATTTATTGAGTAAGACAGGGCAATACCTGGAAAATTATGAATCCTAGGAAAGATATGCTATTGCTAATAGCATTTCAAAACTTGATGAGAGTCAGCACTGTGGAATGGTGAACTCCAGGCGTATTTTTAATGATGTTTTTGATTACACTCTATTTAAAAGAATCAGCTGTCAACACTGATCATTTCCTTTTGTATAATTCATAAAGTGGTTAATTTCAGAAGCAAAAATATTATGGGTTTGAGTAATTGGCTGCTGAAGCACAGTAGGTACTAGATCTCCACATCTGGTGACTGGGAGCACGTGCTTCGCCTGCTACATACTCGCTCAAAAACGTACTGTGTGAAGGAATGTGCTTCCACACGCAGGCTTTCTGCCTGAAGCAGGGGGAAAGAAAACCTCCCCAGTGAGCACAGAGCCCTCGCAATAAATATCTTGCTCTGTGTACAGCAAGCGTGATGGCTCTGTCCTTCTCTAGAGGCAATATATCTATTTCGGCTCGGAGCAGAGCAAGCAAGGAGGTCGTGTTACGGTGAACAAAACCGTACCTGTTGGCGGGTTGCAGTGCTCAGGGTTGGGATTTACAGTGGCCCTGCACCATGCCATCCAAACGCAATAATGCTCTGTCAAGAGTGTCAATCAGCCCTATATTACCACAATTTTATGCCGTTACACAATTCAGAAACCGAGACCCGCGCCCTCTGAGGCACTAATTTTCAACGTTTTCTGAGCATCTAAAAATTTCTCCAGAGGAGATGGAAAATTCACTTAGACTGACAAACTGGTTTTCATTCCCATTATGTGGTTTGCAGACATTGCCCCGAGGCCGCAGCCAAGCTGAAGACCACGGTGACCGATGTGATCAGTACCGGCATGAGGCCTCACATCTGCAGGCTATTCTCCCCAGCGCCATTGCCGGTGTGGAGCGGTGACAAACACGCATCCCAACAGCTGAGCTGAGAGCAGTGGCAACCAGCCTCTCGACCTTCTCGCCTTAGAGCCAGGACCTTGTCTTGGCCAACGACACGTGGGAATATCGTTACAACGAGCCTCCTATTAACCATGCCCCATTTATGCTACTAGAACATACTTAAATACTGATTCTTTGCATTTAACAAATATGTTTAATAAAAGCTTTGATTGCTGTGGTTGTGGCACTTAGTATTCCTGCCAAATAGCTAGGCTACGTTCCGATGTTTGCCTAAATTTCTAAAGGTTCTAAAGGCTACTGGTGATACAGCCAGAGGGCTATAAACACACAGAGGATAGCTGGTCTGTCTTACTCTGACTTGCTAGTGGCATACGACACTGGAAGCCAGAAACAGGGCTCTCACGTGAAACACACAGATAAGCATTTGAGTGTCATTTTTAAATACACTTTGTGATTATGTGCTTGGAAACTGGTTTTTGTAGTCACAGTAATTTGATAAAGTTGTAATGTGATTATTTGTGGATTTTCTTTGTGTTTGTGTACTTACTCCACCATAAAGAGAAACACGTGATTGAATTCTAAACACAAAGAATCACTACAGTTTAATGAGGACAACCTCTCCTCTACTACTCCTTACGTTATTTAAAAAAAAAAAAAAAATTCAGGAATGCAATCTTTCAAATACCTGTGTGTTTACATAAGTATTACAGAAAGGATCATATTGGTCTTCTGCTAAATCCCTATCTGCTAGTAATTTATTTAAGGAAAACACTTAATAATAAAAGCACATCTTTTCTCACGCAGCAATGGATCTTGCAACTTAGAAGTGAATTCTTGCTCTCACATGCAACGTTTTCCATTTTTTCGTGGGCACTTGTAAAACAAACACATTTCCTAATTGCCGACCCTGCGTGTGTCTGGTGGGATCCAAAAAATCAAACTGGGCCTATTTTCATTGATCACCAGGCAAGAAAAATAAAGAAACCAAACTTTGCTCTGCACAATTTCAACCGTTTTGAAGGGATGGCTGGGATTAAGAGCAGAAGTTTGTCTTCCAAATGTGATTTAGTTAACAGTTCAGCTGGAGATCCAACATACGGAATATTTTCCAAATCATTTTCGCACAGAATGCCTTTGGAGGATTACAAATAAACGCTATTTAAAACTTACTTTAGTTATGACATTAAACAGATGGAAGCCCGAGTTTCTTCCTCTGAACTATAAAAAGAAGTTTTGCTCTTTTTAGGGTGCTTCAGGAACTCAAACTTGCTATTTGACTTGACCCTCTGGACTCAGTCAGTCTCCTGGCACACCTTACTTTCCACGGTAGCACTGCCGCGGTGCCCCTAAGCTCCTACCTCAAGCCTAATTTTTGAAATATTTCACTCCACAAATACAAAGGCAGCATCTTTCCTAGCAGTAACTCTTTGTGGGTGGGAGGTAGCCGCTTCTGTTAGACGGCGTAATGTCAATACATAGATGCGTCTTCCAACTTAAAACGGTGTCCTATAAAATCACGGGGGAAACCATCTCAAATTTTCACTGAGAGAGATGATTATGTTTTGAAACTCATCTGCTTCCAGGTAATTTTCTAACACCTATCTATTTCAGTCTCTCCATACAGCACACTGTAACCCTTACACTTAACGGTGCAGGCAGTACTGTACGCTCTTGAGTAGGTGTAAGTCGCAGTGGTGTTATTTGGAGGTCATTGCGTTTCCTAGTGCTGCTGCTCTACAATCACAGCGTTAGGCGGTCGCTGCGCAGGGAGTCATACCCGTGCTTCACCTCATGCCCTCAAGGGAGCAATTCTACCCATTTTAGTGGAGCGGTTTGGGGCATTAATTTACCTATGTTGTACGCTTTCACAACATCGCAGTGCACCTATTTTAACCAACAGAACCATCTATCCATCCATCCTTTACTTCATTTTTTATTACTGAGTAGGTCAAAATTGATCACAGTTTTTCACAAATACCTCAACAGTCCGTATACCTGTCTGCCCAGTTTTTGGTGCCTCTCAGCCAGGTGTACGTGTCAACTACAATTCTCGCAGGTCGGTCCTTTTTCTATCTGTCACAACTGAAATTCTGCCTTTCCCAGTGTCGCAAAAATAAGCAGATTTACTGATGCCAAGTGGCAATGTGGGATGCCAAAGTGGGGAGCTTTCTCCACAGAAACACCTGGTTTTTTAGATGGGTCCTCCCACTGGAGGGAGATGCAAGACAATGTGGCTACATACTCATCTTTTCGTACACTACCGTTTCGTGTCACCTCTTTCCTAAAAAGACATCCTCTGACTCCAAGCCTGCCTCATAAACACTGCATCCATCGCTAGCGTTTCCTCTGTTGTTTCCTACATGAAGTTCTCTTCCCAGAATGCCATCTATTACCAGAGTGACGCAGACGATGCCGCAGGACCTCCACCCACCGTGTCCACGGAGCGACTGAGTGAGTGGAGCACGGAGCAGAGAGGAGCAAAGCGACATGTCCAAGAGCTGAAAGGAACCACACAGTTTTATCTACAATGCTTTTGCTAGAACTGGAAAAGGAGAGAGCGTCACTACCCTCCTCATACTGAACGTAAAACGCTGTCCTATTGAGATTGTTCATAAAGCCAGGCAGGAATTTCTAGTATTTTTATGTTCTGGGTCTCTGAACTTAAGCAATTAGAAAATGGTAATTAGTTAATTATATAGAGAAGCCTAACATCTACCGCCTGCAAGTAGCCGTCACCACTGGTTAGTGCAGAACAATTATTCTGAAGAGAAAATCATCAACCTCAATTTCCATGGGTATGTGACAACAAACATTGTCGTAACAGCATTAGCCCAAGATCAATTAAAGTCTCCAGCAAGGTTCAGTGCCTTTGGAAAGTACTGC
Source organism: Fulmarus glacialis (assembly GCF_000690835.1). NCBI lineage: Eukaryota > Metazoa > Chordata > Aves > Procellariiformes > Procellariidae > Fulmarus > Fulmarus glacialis. Next base: position 72,435 of record NW_009232581.1, read on the forward strand.
ATAAAATACCGAAAGTTAACAATCCGCTACAATGTTCTAGTAACCGACAGTTACTTTTCCCTGATAATTAGAGGTTTGGGAAGAGGCATGCTGCTTTCACCGTTTCAGGAATGTTTGATCCGTATCCAGCCCGTAGCGCCGAGTTATGTAACTCTGCTCATTAGCGGCTACATCAGTCCTGAATGCCATTGTACACGGGAGATGAGGCAAGTCTTTAGAAATAAACAATTAGAAAGAAATAAGTTACAGACAGGACTGGAGGGAGATGCAGATGCTGCCCCCAAATCATGCTTTTCTTGTGAAGTTTGAAAATTCTTTCACAAACAGTCATGTAGTCATCTAATAATGCTCTCCTGGGGGCGGGGCACGGGGAAGACAGAAAAAAAAAAACCCCAAGAAGCTCTTTCAGAGAAGGAGCAACTTCTGGAGAAACGAGAATACCCGTTTGGAAGCACTGCCTATTTGGTACCCAGCTTGACTGACCTTCAAGTGCCAAGAAGACACGTGGCTGCTTCGAGTCAGGGCGAGCTGCGGAGATGGGCACTGCTGAGCTGCGAGCTCTGAAGGGGCCACCTCAAAAGTGGGCATCCCTAAAAAGCTGGTGCGGCCCGAAACGCAGCTCTAAGCGCCTCTCCAAAGCGATTCAGGTCCCCAATTCTTTGCTCTGATAACACACTAGTGAGGGAGGGATTATTCTTACTTGATTCAAATAGGTGCCAAAAATTCCATGACAGTTCAAAGTCTGGAAACATTTGAGACAGGGAGACAGCAGGAGCAAGCCCCACAGCACCCTTCTGAGTTAATCCCCTCTCCTCACCTAGTTTTTACAGTCCTATTTCTGTTGAACCACCTTTCCTCTGCTTCGGCACCTTTGCAGAGCGGGAATCACTGTCAGCTCCTGAGCCGAGGAGACATTTCCGAAAGGAACAGCAGAGAAGCAAACGTGCATTTTTGGAAATCATTTTGAAACTGCATGTTTCCAAGTTATTCAAGCCTGCATCAAAATATTAGGTGAAAAAATCTTTGAAAAGAAAAATTTCATTTTTCTAAGCGAACAGACTGATTCACAGGAACTTTCTAGGGTGGGAGGTGAGGGGGCAAAGAATACCTGAGAGTTTCAGAAGTCAGCAAACAAAGAGGATGAAACTGGAGGAAGAGCAAGCAAAAGTTAGGGCCCGCGCTGCCTCAGCCATAAATTATACTAAAAGTAAATCAGCTGCCAGGAAAACATTTTAAGTTGTCAGCCAGAGCAAGGGCAGAGGAAACCACCTCCCGCCTGCCTTTCCCCCCCGCCCCAAAATAAAATTATCACAGCGCAAAACAACGCTTACTCCAGAACAGCTCTCAGTAGAGAGGGGAGGTAAAAAAAAAATCAAGAGCTCTGAAGGAGTGTGATTTCCAATAGGGCCCCAGCAACTTTTCAAAGACTTGTCACTCATTTTGTTAAACTCCTAAAGCTAGCAGCATAGTGGGTCAGGGGAGAGCTGGATTCCCCTTCTGCAGGTGCAATTTTGCATACAGAAAATTAATTCCAGATGCACAACAGAGTACTTGTCCATCTCTATAACACAAACCTGTAGTTTGACTGACGTTTGCTTGCTGAAATTCCCACCTGCAGTTCAACTGTGGGTTAAAAATGGGGGGAGCCCTCTCTTGAAAATCTGTGCCAAGCTATCTTTGCTCTGTCCCATTGCCACATATACAATGATACACTGCGGCATGAAGAAATAAACCTACATCTTGACCTTACGCAGAGTATTTTAGGCATATAATTCATGTATGCCAATTATTTGTGGTCGATGAAAATATTTTTTCAATTATAAATTAAACTTAAAGGGAAGAAAAACATCTGGAAAGGTCTTTTGTGTACTAGCAAATATGGAATTTTGAAAAAGTATGAAGTCTTTGGGGATGTCAAACTGCTTTAAATTCTTGATAAATCACATTTCCAATTACGTTTTTTTCCCCCCAGTATGCACAGCATTGCAATCTGAGGAAAGCTCAAGATACAAAACTTCCGTAGAAGTGATCAAATGTCACAGCTGGCTCTAAAACCGTGTATTGAGGTTTTCTGCCTGGGATCATTTCAATTAGTTTACGTCATTACTAAACATCTAACACCTTCTGAATCGACACTTGGCATGAGAAGCAGGATCCCAGTGCAGTGACACACCAAGCATGCTATTTTGGGCATATACATCACCTGAGGCTGGATTTTTCAAGGAGTCACAAACGCCCTGATCCCAGCGCTCACAGTCCTGGGCAGGTTCCCAGGGAAGCTCCACGCTCAGCCACGGGAGCTTGGACAAACATTTTCTCTAACGGGCTCAACTTTTCTATTTTATTTTTCACGAGATGAAGCTGAAAGAGGAAGTGGTGAGAAAAATCCGTTACTAGCACTCGTAACTGCAACAGAGTAAATACAACCACCTTCTGTTTTACGTACGGAACACTACCAAAAAGACAGGCAAATCGCTAGAAAAAGGGTCTTTATTGGCCACGATCTGAAAATGAATGGCACTTGGCAGCACTAACAACTCCCTGCAGTTCATTAAGCCTCCCTAGCCATACTCTCTGGTGCTTCAGTCCAGTTGTTCTGGAGAGCAGAGGGATGTTCCACAGGGAGTCACAGGCACCTACTCTGCACAGAAGGAACATTACCGTCTCAGTCACCAAATCTCCGCTTCACGTTTGCTACGTAAACGTGCCAAGAACCACCGCAAGTCAAAAGAGCAGCTGAAGCATCTCCAGCTCTACTGCGTTGCTCAGGCTGTGCTCTACTGCAGGCTCTCAGCTTCCACAGACTCACTGCGGGTGGTCAGAACACATCTGAACCCCAAATGAACTCAGCCCTACCTTGCAGGGGCTACGTGAAGCAACTAAGGCGGCGGCAGTCGATACAGGAAAAAAGGATTTCTCATCTTGGAGGGAGGATTCGGAATTGCAGACTCTCAAGACAAGTGCAGGGAAACACAATTTCGCCTTGTGAAAACGAACAGCTCTGACCTGGAACCCAGAGCACTCTGGTGAAGAGGACAAGGATTGCTGTCCAGAAAGCCTCTCCAGAAGAGTGAGAAGAGAACCGATTTCTTAGATTGAAAAATCTAAAAAAGATTAAAAGGGCTAGCAAGCTAGAATAAGACTCAGACTAAGAAAACGACAGATGTAATACAGGGAAACAGATCATGAGTTACCCACGATGGTGCTTCTCCTGCAGGCAAGCTCTGTTTGTTCTGAGCACGGTAAGGAGTAAGGGAGACAGTGAGACATCCATTTCTGTCCGTATCTCTTTTTCCCACCTGTTTAGATGTGCTTCTGTCACAGCACATCTCAGTCCAGCTACGTCTGACCACGTTCCAGCTGCAGAACAGTGGATCTTTAGGGAAACAGATCCTGGTCATACACAAAGAAGGGAAGAGGTTTTCTCCCCCAGGGCAGGAGGTATCAGGCACGTTAACTGACAGCCCGGTTTAAACACACTGATTAGAGCAGTATCATACAGATGAGTACACTGTTTATTGTCATTATATATCATGGACTTGAGAAAGCTGCAGCCCAGGCTTGGAGCGTCGGGAACTCAGCAGGACTTAATGCGTACTTCCCACCAAAACACAGCTTAGCCAAAAAGAAGGTGGGAGAGAGGAGGCGTATATTGGAATTACAAAGGCTTTCGAGCCCACCAACACCGCTACAAATAAGAGGTTTCTGCTAACAATTACTCACTCCATTAACCGTATTGTTTTTTGTGGACAAAAGGAAGCCGTATCCGCAAATCTCATGTTTCCTGGCTTAACTGTCTGCTGATCAAACAGGCCCACAACTAATAGCATACCACTTGGCATTTTATGGCCAGCAGCAAGGGTCCTTCTCCTGAAGCTGACAAAAGCTCACACAGCTTCAAGAGCTAAATACCTCTTTTTATTCCTCTAAATGGATTAGAAATCCCCCAGTGCAGTGACGAGAGTACATTTAAATGACAGCTTCGGGGCTGGCTGCAGCGGCGATGTGATGCTGGAGGGAATGGAGGGAGGAGGAGGTGGCTGCACTCATCAGTAGACGCTCTCCCCTGTGAACAGGTAAGTTACTACTGAGCGATGCTAATGGGCATAACGGAGAGCTACAGCCCCCCCCGCCCCGCTCCCAGTGAAGCTGCTCAGGGGTCCAGGGCTTTTACATGTACAGTCTAAATAAAAGAGATCGCTTCCAAAATTATCAGTTTCTACAGACATTGTGGTTATTAGGCAAGAATATCCAAACTATTCTGGGAGCCACCGTGCAACAGCTTTTGGCAAGTGGCAACTTTTTAAAAACAAAACCACACTAAATAGATGGTTAACTAGATGGTATTGAAAGCAGCATCCATGTTATTTGAGGCATATTGTGTGTGTGTATGTACAAACACATCCTAAGAGATGCTTTTTACTCCAGTGAGCTTACTAACTGCGTCGATAAGACAAGCAAAGGGTGGAGGGGGAGCAGAAGCACAGACCTGTGAAGCGACTTCACAAAAAAATCACAGAGCAGCTCAGCAAAAAAGGCAGTAATAAAATCTCGGTCTCCCGATTCCCAGCCAAATATCCTATCTGCTAGACCATACTGCTTCCACTTGTTTGGAAACACTGTTTGCATCTGTGGACCAACGAGCTTATTTACCGTTAGAAATGTGCACGAGGTCTGACAGGCTGTATAACTTTTATGTTTAATAAAAAGAGAAGGACCCCTTTTTTAGAGGACTGACTTTGGAGCTACTTTTCCACTGAGCAGTACTCCTGTCAAATTACAGTGTTATCTAACAGGCAGCAGACTGTTTATGTTCTCATCTTTTTCATCAACTTCAGTCTGTGAAATCCCTTCAGCTCTCTGTGCATCACTGTGCCCAGGGATGATAAAGCCAGGAGAATAATATTTCCGTGCCAATTTTAAGCAGCCTGTAAATCCAAGGCTGTTTTTAAGTCCTTTGAAATTCTTAGGTGTTCAGATTCTTCTTGAGCCTGAGGATGATGACTGAAAAACTGAGAAAAGGACTAGGGGGAATCACCTTGGCCACCAGGTCCAGCCCCTCGGGATCAGAGACAAACAGACGGTGGGTAAGACAGGCCGACCCACGGCTGAGCCAAACGCAGTCCAAGAGCGAGTGCTTCCACGACAGCTGCCTTGCTGAAGCTGGGACACATGGCTGCCCACTAAATCTCTTGGCTTCTGCAGGGAAATATCCATCTCCAGCTGCAGCTGGAATTAAGCCAGCAGAAGCCGCTGAGTTTGACCTCCCAGGCTGGCCGGGGATCCACGACAGCCTTTCCCCTGCGGACTCGCGCCCTTGCCAGCGAAACCATCACACGCTCGCTCCTCCACCAGCTCTCCGCAGTGCCGGGTTTCGTGGCTCCAGGCTCTGTGAAGACCTTGTCCTGCGCCTGGCAGACCCAGGAGGGCTGGCAATGCCCGCAACGCCTGTGCGCGAATGCACTGGGGAGTACGTTCCTGTTCCCTGCGCCGCCACCACCTCCGGCACCATCTCACCGGCCCTGGCCGCATCCAGCCTGACTGACTAAGCAGAGGGGCTGACGCCGGGAATCTTACTGTTCTGTCCCCCCGCACTGCAGCTCGGGGCCTGGGGCCGGGCGCGGCGTGCCTGCTCTCCAACCCACGCAACCGCCGCTGCCTCCCCGTAGCGCAGGGTGGAGATGGGCTGGGGAGTGCTGCGGTCACACCCCGAAGCGGAGACTCCGCATACCTGGGAACCGACCTAGATTGGGACTTCAGATGGAACCCCGGGTCTTCCAGTTTTGACGCAGCCATTAAGATGCCTCGTTCATAACATCGGTGCCTCCTAGTACCCACAGCGTACCACCCAAGGAGACGAGGGGAGACCAAGGGTATTTCCAGCGCGTTCAGAGCATGTGCTGGCTGCACGGAGACTTGTAAAGACCAGGTAGCATTTCTTCCACAGTCATCAACATCTGCGATCATCAACAGAGAAGCCACAATCATAACACAATGCATATTTATGCACAGGAGACTAATGCTGAAATCTCCCTGACCCAAACACTTGGGTCTGTAATGGATGGGGCTAGAGGGAAAGCTCTGCTCTCCAAAGCGCAGCTACATTCTTTCCAAAGTGCATCCAGCCAATTAAAAGCAATTTTCAAAAATTTCCTAGCCCTATTTCTGGTTAAAAAAGAAAAGATCAACATGGAAACCAAATCTTCAATTGACATTAATAGGATCAAGATGGATCCCTGAATTGTTGCAATCAGTGACAGCAGAGCTGAAGCCCACATATACACAAGAAGTAAATTAGCAACTCTCATCAATTACAGTAAGTTCTTCTTAAAACATACAGCAGATTTGCAAGCTTTTAGGGATTTGGATTCAGAATAACAACCCTTTGTCTTTAGATAAGGGGAGACAAAGTAGCATTAGATCAAAGCCAACGTTTGAAAGTCGGGTGATTATTTTTAATAGTCTGTAACTCTAAAAATAACACGAGCATTTTAAGACACATAATTCGCTTTAAGTGTAGCAATTTTCAAGCCAAATAAATTTTTCAAGCTGAAGTTCTAGAAATGTTGATCAGGTAGCAACTTCAGTCGGAAGAAACTACTGCTTTTCATAATATGCACATCTGATTTCGGTGACAGCGGTCACTTTTTGCTCGTGGTCTTTGGTTCCAGAAGAGAACCTGACACAGCTGTCCCTATTTTCTGTTCAATTTGCTGCTTTTGGAAAGTGCACATTTTCTGGCAAGTTTTCCCTAGACGTGCATTTAAATCAACGCTGGCGGATGTCTCAAACAAAATCTGCTAAGAAAACATCTCCCATACAGTGAATTTCAACAGGATGCTCTCTTCGTTCAGTAGCGCGGATGCTAAAAAACAATTTTCAAAGCACGTCGTGTCATTGATTGTCAGACCTGGCCTCTCATTCCTTCTCTGCCCTGGCTCACCTCACGACATCTTCTTGAAGGTCAGGGTTTTGCAGCCCTTTTTATCTACTGGCAGCTCAGAGGTAAAAATACAGCTACACCAGAACTCACTCAAAACAAAAGCGTATTTTTGATGAAGACAGTTTAGCGGTATCAAGTGCTTTCATACTAATTCAAATGAAAACAAGGTATCTCAGGAGGAGAAAAGAGTATTTGCTGTGCCAGGGAAGCTTCTCAGCAGGAGATCAATTAATGTTATTGCCTTTTATTCTAAGTGAGTTTAGATTAATGAAGATGCAAAACAGAAATTCACACAGCTGTCAGCTGGGAATGGCAATGCCAGACATAACTCTGAGGGCATCTCGAGGGGGAGTTCAACACGGGCTGCCGCATCATAGCAAGGCTTTCTGCGAAAAGCGAGAGTAACCCGGGAACCGCAGCTCCTTCGGAAAGTGCCTGTGTACTTTAAACCACGTGCTCTGCGGGCTGCAATATATACATTGGTCCTTCTAGTCAGAGACTGGGCGTTACTGCCGGCTCAAGGGTCGGGTTGCTTTTCTGCCCTAGATCTTCATAAGCAGTGGGGACCAAGAGCCAATGCTAAAGCCTACAAACACATGGACAAGGTATACATCTGGGTTAGTACAGAAGCCACTGACCATCAGCCAAAGAAATGCAGACTAGTCCTGTGTGAGTACAGGCAACATTCAGGTGGAAACACAGCATCTTTGTGTGTATTTGCCCCACTTTCAGGGCCAACGTATGAAGTTTTTATACATCTGTTATTAAATATATCAGAAAATAGAAATTCGCCAGGGCAAAGCCTCCCGCTATGTCTTTGGGTTGTGACAGTGTCTACGGAGAGGTCCTAACCAACAGAAGTCGTGGCACTTTGTAAGGAGCGAAGGGATATCAGAAAGGTGGTGCCTGTCAGAAAATTGACAAAGTTAACCCAAGATGACCGGGGGTGTGATGATCCTGAAAGTCGAAGTAAGTCTCACCAGTATCAACGACCAGAGGAAGGCAGGATATAGGGGCAGATGTAAGCTGACAGGCTCTCGCATAGATCTTTCTCTAAACACAGGAGCGGGGGAAAGGATGCTGGAGTGACCGAGGTACGATACATGAGCCAGAGGGAGAATTTTACCAGAGTGAAAGCACAGGGAAAGCCACAGATCAAGCACGTCAGGTGAAAAGAATCTGCAGAACACACTGACTGCGAAGACATGAAAACAGGGCCAAAGTCCAAGACAACGCCCAGGTCACCTATGTACGCAGACACTGTATAAACGCGCTGCCGTTGTAACCAAGGGGAAAGAAAAGTTCTCTCAGCAAACCTTTGGGGGATTTTTATGTACAGGACAGAAGCGTACATACACACAGGAATAGGTAATAAATCTCATATCTAGTAACAGTTCTAAATATTGGTTCCCTCTCAAGAACATGGGTACAATACCTATTTTTCTGTAACCATGCCCTTGACTGAAGCCACCTGAACAACTGGCCAATTGTTCCCTGGCTTGCTGTAGCTCTTGTGAATCGGGAGCACTGGCCCTGGGCACGGGAATACAGCTGGCGTTCGGTCCGCACCCGGCTCCAGCGCAGCCCCCCCTGCACGCGCTGCCAACAGAAACCAGCATGCAGAACCTGAGGTCTTGTGCTGTCTTGATCAAAAGGTGCATTTTACATTCACGCCCACAAAAATCACCTCCTTCCGTAAGGATGGAAGATTGCGGAGTTTCACAACTCCGTAACACAGAGTTAGGCAGCAAGTGCTCGGACACTCTCTGCAGGTACCAGTGGCCCATCTCAGCCGCAGCATCTCCCCCCTGCCTACGCAGCCCTGGCAGCGTGTTCCTCCTTTGGAAGCACCCCTTCCTGGGAACCCCACCGATGAGGAACTGGTTTTCCTTGTTATTTCATTCGAGTTGCTGAACGTGCTCACTTGCTGGGAGACTAACATCGATACAGTTTAAAATAAAGAATTCTACACCCATCTCTGACCAAAAAAGTTTTAGTAAAAACCAAACAAACATTAGAACAGAAAATCCCCACAACACAGCCACCTTTGTGAGCCGAGAGGCCAGCGCCAGACCCTCATCACCCGAACAGAGATGCCTGGCCCTCCTCCACACACTCCCTGCCCAACGGCCCCAGAAGCCCAGGCCGTGCCCTGGCCCAGGCTATGTTGTATTTGCACGGTGCTTGGCCTCGTACCCTACCGACCTTCTGGCCTGACCTGCCTCGTCCCTGCGAGCTGCTCTGGTGAGCACGGGGTTGTGGCTGACCCTGGTTGTTGCCACCACGCCTGCTCTGCTGGTTTTGCTTGGCCATTGTGGGAGCGCCCAGCCGGCGAGGTCCCTGCCCTGCCGCCACCCTCAGCTCTGGGCTCCCTGCCTTGGCAGAGATGCTCCCAACTCCCGCTGCTCCCCGACACCTATGGGAAACCATAAAGGGGAATTTACTAAGCTTGGAAGTAACCCAACGCTCGAGATTTATTAACCGCTTTAAGCGATTCACCCAAGGTAACAAGTGATACCTGTGGCCGAATAGGAGAACAAAACCTGAGCTTTTACATCTCGAGCGCTAACACATCCCGCCTGCCCTCCCAGCCTCACATCCCCGCCTTGCAACTCCCTCCTCTTCCTGCTGTCACCCCGAAGCCTGCAGAGCTGCCAGATGTTCAAAACCACAGCAGGCTTCACGGCTGCAAACTCGCTAGGGATAATTACTCGATTACAAAACAGAGTTTCATTTGATTTGAGATTGTGGATTGGAACACGATATGTGTACTTTATTGTGCTTTTTTCCTTTCTTTTTCTGGTATGAGTTCTCTATGCATGATGTGTAAACACAGCATAGTTTGCAAATTCCTTAAACAATTGTGTAAATTGTGTCTTTCCAACAGTAAACATCATGCAATCTGATACCACCTGTTTCTCTCAGCAGCGGTTTATACGCTTCTCTGAGAGAAAGGATTTCAACAGGAAACTCTTCAGTAATTGAAGGTAAACCGTAAGCTTCCATCTGCACCTATGAATCCCGCCACTTAAACCTCTCAAAACTGAATAAAGCTTCCAAATAGGCAGCCAGCAGAAGCACGCTGCATACTCAGATGGGCACGCTAGAAGCAACAAGGCTAGTTCACAATCCACACCTAAACTCACACCGAGAGAAGTTTCCTCCAAGTATACAGACATGTTAGCCACTATACAGCAAGTTTTCTCCCCTCCCTCCCCTCTGGGCCGTAATGAGAAAAATCCGCAAGAAGTGTTCAGAGATGATGCAAAGTGTGGCACGTCATCCTTTTCATCCTTTACGTCAACTTCACGCTACCTGACTGCTCAGGTAGGCTGCTCACCGTAAAACCCTGACTGCTCTTGCTGGGGTGAGTCAACGATACAGCGCATGTGGGTCTGTGTGCTGTCTAACGGGGATGGGCAGAGGAAAGGGGAGCTCAGCAAAACACCACGGAATGCTCGGGGCTCTGGATCACACGCTGCTCCTCCTTCCAGGGCAACGCTGGTGCTAGATGAGCCTTTTTTCATTTCCCTTCACACCAGACACGACACGAAGCGATAACCTGCTGGAGGAGAAATCCCAAGGGCTACAGATTGGACAGCGGAGCGTTGGACCTCACGCAGCTCGCAGCACGGTGTCCCCTCAGCGAGGCGGCAAACCAGCCCTGCCCTGCAGATGGAGAGCATTTCAGGCTCTGGGGAAGAGCTCACGGCCTCTCCGGGTTCCTGAACGAGTGACGAGACCAAACAGTCCCAACCATTCCTAATTTACAGGTGATGGCATGATCCTGCTGGAAATTCATCTCCCTTCTCACTCCCCCTCAGCCAGGAATTCCGGCATAAGCACCTTTTAAACCTGTATTTTTTACTTTTTTATTTTAAAGAATTTAGCATTTGATGAAATACTATGCTATGTAAACAAAAGAGTTATCCCTAGCTATTAAACGTAAAGTCCCTTGTTTTGTTAAAGAAATACCAAAGCCAAGTACGAAGTCCCTAGATAGGCCTGCAGGATATTCAAAGCAATTAACCCCTTTGTCAGACTTCCCTGGCCTCCAAGATGGATCAGCCACGTTTTCTGCAAGCCTTTCTTCAGATGTCCTGGCAATACTAGAGATCTGTTCTCACCTGCAGGAGTGGAGTTCCAAGTCTGTTCTGGGACACGTGCAGGTTAGAAGCCAGGATAATAAATTGCCCTTTAGCCTTAGAAAAGTCATACCACTTATCTCAATGCTACCCACCTGCTGGGGACAACAATGCTGACCGCATCTGTTTTACAAGCATCTTTTTAAGATTGTTTAGAAGCAAACCCTGGCTGCAGCTCCCAGTCCAGCTCCCAACACAGTCGTCGTGAAATGTTGCATACAAAAGGGATTATTCAGGAAACCTGAAAGACCCCTCAGAAACTGAGCATAAAAACCCCAAATCCTTCCCCAAATACAAATACTGCAGAACATGGAAGAGACGGATCCTGGACTCTCCCTCCGGAGAAAGAATTACTGAAAACTGTGTAAATTGCATTTTTGATCGAGGAAACACTTATGTTCATTCTGCTCCAAAGCATAAGACAGCAATGTCTTCAGGCTAAAAAAATGGAACCTAAAACTCAAATCTTGGCAGATAACAGGATAAGAGGACCACACCCTCAGACAATATAAATCAGCATAGCTTCTGGGCAACAGCTTCCAGTTTTAAATATATCTGCAGGTTTTAACCCGATTTCCCGATACGTGGCCGAGAGAAACGTGTGCACAACCTGAACTCCAAAACTGTGCATGCAGCTATCCTGACTGGAAATCGTTCTCGGAAGCCATCGGTAATATCCAGCTGGACAGCAGCACTGCCCAACAGCTACGTCCATCACCGATAGCCAGTGCCCAGATCAGATGGGCAGCTACGCTTGTGCTAGCGGGTTTAATCTATGTCAGGTAACATATAACTTTCATCTAGACTATGTGGCAGCTTAAAAGAGCTGCTGATTAAAAGGGATTGGGAAAAGTTTACTGTCCTTGAAGATCAGTTCTACTTCTGGCATGTGGCAAAAGGAGAGGACCTTAAGCATTCCAGAAAGAAACAGGCTTCCAAGATAATTCTCAGAAAGCAACAGAGGACCAAAATGAATTCTTCCCTCCAGCAAAAGCTGCAGTAACTTCAGTGAGAGCTCAGCCTGGGCTCAGGAATTCAAAGTCTGTCCCACAGCGTGGAAACAGTCTCCTGTACCTTGCAGTGTAACAACTTCATCTGGTACTCTAAAAGGTCTTCATTGTGTATCATGACTGCTAGTCCAGATTTGGAGGCTACATTCCTCTCCTTAAGAGGTTCCACATCAGTGAGACCATCACTGAAAACAACAGGGCTGCACGTAACCAAGTCTTGCCATTGACGATCAATGCAGGAAAACAAAGCGTTCTGCTGCCGCGCTGCAGCAATCTGTTTGCCAGAATTCTGAGGTCTGCTGAACAAGTTCTTCCATGTTAACGAGCTCTCTGCTCTTTACCTGATGACTATGAAACCCTCTGGGACTTTGCTTATGCCTATTAAACTTGTGACATTTGACAAGTCTTAAATAAATAAATAAATAAAACCAACTTGTGATATTCAACAAGTCTTAAATAAATAAATAAACCCCCCCAAAAGCTACATCACAGGAGTGAGGCAGAACCAGGGAGACAAGCAGGCGGTAAGGAAAAGTGCTAACACTACGCCCTGTGATCACCTCTGATCACTTCACAAAAAAGCGGTCAGAGTTTGAGTTTATGTTCTCGGGGGCTGGACTTTATGCAGTTATTTAAAAATAAGTCCAAACAAACTGATACTGTCACTTCGCTACCGGCTTGTTAAGGCGCGGGAGGCTGTTTCCAGCCCTCGGCAGAGTGCAGCAGGTGCCTCAGGAAACCCATACTGTTCCGTTAGAGGAGCATTACTGAGAATGTTTTTATCCCACAGGCATCGCAAGAAATTCGTTTGTCTCAGAGGAACTAAGACAGACCCGAGGTGAGGGACGACGCTTCCCCTTCTGCTTGTAGCTACCGTATCCTCTTCTGCTAGACTGAACCTATAGACAGTAACATATAAGTCTGAGAACGTGTTTACAGTAACCTCTTACTGTCTATTCACAAGCACTTGACCTGGTTGAAGGCAGTAATTTTGAGACGACTTCCATAATACTGGTGTGCGGGAGTTGCAATTTCATATTTTGGCAATATATCCTGCCGAGTACGAATGTCTGGTCTCCGTGAGAACAACGTAGAAAAAAGAAGTTTGGCTCCTAAATCAGACTTCGGCTCAGCAGTAGTCAAATCATGTAAGCCCCAAAAGGCTCTGCAGCCAAGACCATGGAAATCTGGCTTTTGTGTCTGCTCAGACTTCTAAATTAAAGAATGTATTTGCAGAGCAGCCATGGTGGAACTACTCAAGGAGGGTTTTTCACCCAAATAGTAACAGTTACTCAGGAAGACTGGGGAAAAAGTTTAAAAAAATAAAAAAGTGAGAGACCTGTAGGGAAGACATTAGGAATGATATGGAAAACATATTTCTGAACTAACACATTTCTTATCATTCTAGGCAGCTGAGAATAACTTCCAAGGACGGCATTCTCCTCTCTCCAGCGGCCACATGGAAATGACAGCAACCAAACTGTAACTGTTAAGAGCTCAAGCTTGTGCACTTGCTATTAGCCGTTTCTATCTTAAAATATCAATTAAATACCATTTGCATTTTGCAAAGAATAATTTACTCTCCCAACCAGCAAGCAGAAACTGGCAACTACACTGTACACCTGTTATTACGCATTACAATGAAATTAAAATATTTAGAGAATTTGGCAAGTCTACGCTGCTAAAACTATGCTGGTAGTTGCAACTGTGAACTGTGTAGATGAACGCTGTTCCTGCTTGCTAGAAAAATATTGCTGCATAAAAAACTACTGGTGGCCAGCAGCTGGCCTTTCAAGATAAGTATCAAAAACATGCACTTTGTGACATTTGGTCAGATGGCACGGGTGCCGAGGCTCTTGTTATTCAGCAGG
>NW_009232581.1:86434-89578 GCF_000690835.1 Fulmarus glacialis
GAAGAATGCCCCCCTTGCAAGCCACGTGCGCTGACCTCAATGGGTGAAGTGCAGAGCACTATTTATTCAGGTGCAATAATACAAATCTTTGTGGGTTGTTCTGCAATGATAAAACAAAGAGGATTCCAAAGAATGCGCTCCATGTGTGACTTCCCGAGCTCCACTGTAAGCACACCGTATTTGCAATATCAAGTGACAGCCAGAAGCAAAATTATTGTCGTTTGGGGCCGCCGAGTGCAGAACTTGAGCAGCTTTTCAAAATGGAAAAGTTTTATGGTGCTGCAGAGTATAACTGGGATGTAGGGAATAACACAGGGACCCAATAGAGAGAGGCTTTTTCTCCCCCAGGTACTTATTTCAGCTGTCCTAACCTTTTCATGTGAAAATAAACAGGACAAGCTGGTAATAAAAGGCAATTTATGTACTACTTTTGTCTCCACGAGCTAGCTGCACTATTAGAGTATAGGGAACCGTGTGCATCCAAGCACAGTCAGTGACCACAGCTTGTGTCATTAATTACTATTTTTGTTTAAGATCAAAGAATTTATGCTCAATATGAAACACCTCGAGCATACACGGGAGTTGGAATTCCAGTAATTTACGGAAATTTATTTCTCATCATGAACAACAGGAACCAGTGCAGACACCTCAGCATCAATAATACCCTACATCTGAAAATTGGTCGAAACGTAAGCTTAATGCGCAGAGGCTTCATCGCATACACACACCTGACGCTACCTTTACGTGCTGGATCATTCTCGCATTTCTGACATGACCAAATGACTGCAGTTTACAGTGTTACAAGGTTGTTTTAACCTCATCCACATGTTGAACAACATTCTTGTCTCAGGGTTTTGAAAAGAAAATAGCTAAAGGAGCTGTGGTTTCCAAACAACACAGTGGTTGTTCATAAACAATATGTAAACTGAATCATCACTGATAATTTTCAGAGAAAATTATATTCAGTCATCTTAGGCAGTTTTTCTACAAATAGATCAGAGACACATACTGGATGCTGGTAAGCTGTGGTGCTACACCTGGCCTATTTCAAGAGCGCGGAGAGAGACGAGGTGAACTCAAGCCCAGCTCCGGGTATCCTCACCCACGCCCACCCAGGGGGTGGGAGAGCGCGACTCTCGGGGCGCTTCCACTTTGATTCCCAGTCTTGCAAACTGGCCATCACCGGTTTCCCCAAGTGTGGCATTTCCGCTCTTCTGGCCTATGTCATGACCTTCGCGCGCCCCTTGCACCAGACCCGTCATGGAATCGAAGAGGAGGTAGCAGATTGCTCAGAGAGACAGCCCAAGCTAGGTATTGAACAGAACCTGTGTAACTCACGGAAAAAGGAGATACGAACTGAATAAACAAGGTACGTTAAAGGTATACAGCAAAGGACCCTTACTCAGAGCACACCAGCATTTCTGCAATGCCTGGATTCTTCTACTTTCACAGTTACGCATCGAAAACCATCCAAGATTGATACTGACAGTAAACACTATCACTGCCATTTCCTGACCCGGATAGTTTCGCAGCCGTCCGGCAGATTAGCACTCTTCTTAAGGATTCAGTTAATCGTAACTCTGATACGCCGCTGGCAACACCTGACTCCTTCAGGTCACAGCTTTTCCCATAGGATCCAGGTGCTTCTGTATACGTTCCACTCTCCTTCTGACTCTTTCTGTGCAGGACACGTGTCCCCCAGCAGTCACGGTGTCCCCCACCAACGCTAGTGTACATCTCTGCCTCAGGGGGTATCTTACACTTCCTCGTCATCACTTGTCGCCTGCTTTTAACATCTCTACGCACAAGACCGTACATCAGATTCTCTGCCCCAATAAAAATGTCTATGATTTTGTCAACCTAAGGCATTCATTACTTGCGGAGACATTCACTACTTACGAAGAGAAAGAGGGGAATTTCATGTTTCATGTCCTAAAAGAGAGGTCACTTCACTCATTTCTTCAGTCCAACCACACAAAGCAAAAGAAATATCTAAATCTCAACTACGAGTATCTGATTCTTTCCAAACCGGCTAAGAGGATGGAGAGACATGCTCAGGTGAAGAAGAGCTCAGAAGAGCATTTCTTCCAAGTGAAAAGGGAAAGTTGAACTAGGAGTCTCTTTTTGGTTCATTGAAAAGGTTAGAAGCAAATGCCTGTGATCCTCAAAAGTCTGAGGGTCAAAGGAGGAACAACAGATGAACCATTTTCTGCCATCAACTTCTCTTTCAGCAGAGGGAGAAATTCAAGCCAAAGGCATCCCGAGCTAGCTTTCAGTCAGAGTAGACTCCTCAAAGACTACATATGAGTAAGTATTTACCCATTTTCAACTGTAATGAATACCAGTTAGCTATCCACCCTCCTCCTGCCCTCCAAGAACAGAGAACCGTCTAATCCTTTATATCACATCTTTTCCAGCTGCGTGCCTGAAGTACGGTGGAGAAAGATCCAGCTGAGAAAGGCGTCCCCTTTTTCTTCTCTTCAGGAAAAGAGGTCGTTCCACCTCTGACTTTACTTCCTACAACTGAAGGCAAACAGGACGCAAAAAAAGAGCTGATTTTGCAATTCCCTGTGCATCCTTCTCAACTAAGCATGGTGTCAAACCCAGCTCTTGAGCGAGCAAGCACACTTCCTCAGAAAACGCTGTGAAGGCAGGGAAGGATGCTAACCCTATTTGTATAATGGATCAGTATTTTGGAAGTGAACAAGTAGTTCTGAAAAGAAAAAAAAAAAAAAAAGAGACTTTTTCTTAAACTTTTTTGTTGTTGCTTTACAGGGATTGTGTTTTTAAACATGCAGGAAATCTGTAAAACAGAAAACTGCTTCTCAAGAGTGTGCAGTCATTTGGCCCATTTGGGTTTAACAATAATGCCAATAGGCAGCTGAAAGCACAGATCCGCCAACCAGCTCTGGTGGAACGCAGAAGCAAAGCATCAACACCCTGATCCGAGGTCCTTCGGACAAAGTGCTGCTTGGCCAACATCTGTTTTTCTAGAAACTCTACAGAGTAAGCTAATAAGTTATGCATACCTTCGTTCTGCTATGTATTTACCCCAGACATTTCAACTCACTTTTGCAGGTTTTTTTTTTTGTTTTTTTTTTTAAGGGAGGTCCAGTTGTTTCACTTTTCCTTTCCAAACACTGG
>NW_009232581.1:89655-93364 GCF_000690835.1 Fulmarus glacialis
GAGGGCATAAATAGATAAAATCCCTTAATGTTGTTTTTTTCATTAGTTCTGTGTCATAAACTTCAGCAAAAATAAAAACTAATTATCAACTGAAGTATGTCGGGGTTTGGGGTCTTTTGTTGTTCTGGGTTCCCCCCCCACCACACACACATTGCTACAGACATGACAGAGACAGCAATTAACGCAAACTCTGAGAGTCGAATGCTTTTTCTCAGGTAACATGTTAACTAGGGATCGGACTGACATCACTACATTTAATTCAAAAAACACTACTGCCACAGACAAATCATTTCATTAAAATTGTAATTCTTTTGAGTGGCCATCTGAAGAGACAGCTATAAGCCCACCACATACACGCGCTTGCAAATTTGAATGGCCTTTGATGCCAGTACCTGGGAAGACAGGATCAGCGTCGTTTATGTGTGGAGACAATACGGAGACAAGCTGCACGGTTCCCGTTTCACTCCCTGATGACCTACCAGTTCATGAAGCTATCCCAGTAGCTCAGGTGGAAAAGGACTGGGTTGCTTCTTATTTCTGCATTCATTGCACTTAATTGTGGAGAGCTGTGGAAGGTTTTTGCATAGATTGGGTGGCTGCCCCATCCTTAGATTTAAAAACAAATGCCAGATACAAAATATCGGCCATGTTTTCATAACGTATACTCATATTTTGGCAATAGTTTGGAGTTCTCTTATAAACACTTTGCACATACTAAGGCATCCCGGTAAACTGTACATTTGAGGACAGCTGTTGTTAGAGAAGAGCAAGCATTGGTTCCTGGCTCTCCCAGTCTCCTGCTGCTGGGGAGAGGGGTTTGCAGTCCGAGGGTACGACAGCCGTGCTCCCCAAAGGTCAGCCAGGGACTCCAGGAGCTTGCTTAGGACTAGGGTAAAGCCCAACGGATTTCAAGGTAAGGTTAGAATACATTAAGTAAATGCAGCATAATTAGCTACAGGGATTTTGAACACAGCTACTTCTTGAACAGGGTCCTGGACCTACAGTCCTGGACTCTACTAAAACCAAGTCAAGTTGCTGTCCTGAAGAAAAAAGTAAAAGAAACACTGGTATAAAAGCTATGTAGAAATACTCATAAAAGACATTTTCCTGTTTGTCTGTGTGAATCTGCCTTTTGACTCTCAGCAACAGATCTATGACATTTCGGAGTAACCGTGGACATCCATCTATCCTAATGAGAAAGAAAACTGCAGAGACATCGGACAACAGCAGGACACTGTGATCCTGTTTTTGAGATGGAGCTTGTAGAAAAGCTGTCAGATGAACTGGGTGTTCCTCTGTCAAAGCTGAGAGGCCTCTGTACTAGGAACAGATGTTCCCAGCTGGATGCTTTTAAGAAAACTTAAGCCTTCTCCTGCCTCATCTTGATGGCTGTCAGAAGTAAGGGCATTTGCAGAAAAGCCCAGAGAATCTCTCTGCTCCTATCTAGTATACGGAATTTGTCAAGGAATCGATCTGTCTCTTCCATCAAGAAGTCTTCTAATTTTAATTACTCCACTATCAGTCTAGATCATGAACACTAACATGGGTAAGTAACATCAGCATGGGGCTTGAGAGGTAGCATTCCGGGACAAACGTCCCGAGGTGTTCCTCAGACACAACGAAGGTTTGGGAAATTATACCTATGCTGTTCCTGCTGCAGTCTGAATTAAGCCATCAAGTTCAGTATGTCCTTGTCCAAAAGATTAAAACAAAAAAGCAGAGGTAACAGGGAACTGGTACAGCAAGTTTCAAAATACACTTGCATTTTGACCGATTTCAATTAATTCCTTCTAATAAAACAAGACACCTCTTGAAAACACAAACTGCTTGTTTTCATTGCTTTTTTTCACTGGGAATGAAGAAAGAGAGGCCCAAACTCCAACTCTGTAGTGTTCAAAAAACCCAAGAGAAACAAGACTGAAACATAACCCTCTCTTTCCTTTAGACTGAATGGTCAACCGTATGTGAACTACGTTCATTATGAAGTCATTGTTCAGACACCAAATGTGTATACACACCTAACAACATTCATCGAGATAAACTCTGCTAAAAAAGCCCACAACAAAGTAGGTTTTGAAAGACAAGAAACTCTGTACATCTCCCTATGTAAATCATACTGAGACTGGGAAAAGATGACTAGAGTTGTTTGATATGAATCCAAGATACAGACATGTTAATAATGCTGTTTGTTAAAAGTTTACCTGACCCACTACGTAGGAATTTACGCTTTATTTCTATCAGCTCTACTGTGTTTAGGAGGAAAATTATATAGCTCAAGAAAGCAATAGAGCGGGCAGAATTCAAAGACTGGATATTATAGCTCCATAGCACTATTGGCCCATGTGGAAGGTGCTTTCTCTACATCTGGATATATGAGGAGAGGTAAATCACAAAGCTAAAATACCTTCCCATTGATGGTTTGAATAAGCGCAACTAACGTCCAGCTGAACACATACTCTATCTTCATTAAGTTCATTGGCCTACGTATAGGTTACCAATTACAGTAAATTAAAAGCACTTGCATCGCCAGCTCTCACCTCATCATTCAGCTTTTAGTTCTTTCAATAATCACACTGAGCGCGTTTGACGGAAATAAAACTAGAGATTCCACCCTATTAAAAATACTTCCTTTTGCCTACGGAAATGACAGCTTCTATAAAGCGGATCTTCTTCACTGAAAGAAAACAACAAAGGGCAAACTGCTCTTAGCAGAATAACCTTCACTACTGTCCTTAGCCTTCTCCTTGCAATTTTAGGTGACTTGGCAGAAAGTCTGATTCCAAGGAACAACAGAAGAATACAACTCCCATTTCAAGCTCATTGTTTCATACTTACCAACTGGTGACTGACACATCCCGGGGAAGTGATTAAAAACCACCTCTTGGATAACGTATTAACTGGGATTTCAATGCTTCTTTTGCCTATTCTTACACAAAAAACTATACTGAGCACCAATTCTGCAGGAATGAGAGTTTCTGGTCCTGACAAAACACCAAACTGAGCCTCTACAGAGAGATAAGGGTACAACCTGGTGCCGGCTGAGATGGCAATTCTCTAGTTATTCAGGGAGAGCTGGTAGAAGCGTGGCACGCAAGGCAAGTGAAGGACTAACAGGCAGGAAAGCAGAATGGTTTCTCACTCGATAACTACAATATCACCAGAACCACAGCAGCTGCCTCTGCCTTTAATATATTTAAAAAAAAAAAAAAAAAAAAAAGAAAAAAGAAAGAAAAAAGAAAAAAAGAAAGAGAAAAAAAGAAGAGAGGTATCACTGTGGAACATGACACATCCAGCTCACGGCCTTAATGGGACAACCAGGAAATTAAAGGCTTGAACACAGGTGTGCTGTTGGATCGGCCACAAATTACTGTCTGCAATCCCAAACTCAGAAAGGAAGCTGGGACTCTGCATAGTGACTCAGAGCTCAGACAGACAAGAAAACAACCTCTGGAAGGTAAAAAGGAGCTTGAACCAGAGACAGGTAAAGTGCATTCAGACAAGGGAAACTTGTACTTACGTCGAAAACTGGCATATGAATAGGGTAGAAACTTAATTCTAAAAAAAGAAATGCAGAAAGTTTTTCCCACCTTTACAACAAGTAACTGATACTTCGCATTAATTTTATATTAGAACTAACTATTTATTTCAGACAAAATACCAACGTGGCTTTTTTCTTTTGCCTTCCCTGTGCCTCCCCCCCCCCCCCCCC
>NW_009232581.1:93381-123537 GCF_000690835.1 Fulmarus glacialis
TTTTTTTACTTTCAAGTACTAGGTTCATTAGCTTTGGAGATCTGCTCACATACATTTTAGGTTGAATTACCCCAGTGCATATTTTGAAGGATACATTTTATTCTCGCTACTCATTTCTGCAAGCCTATTTTGCATTTCAACATTTTAACTTTAAGTTGATTATTTTTATATTATCGCAGCAAGGCTACTGCTATCTCCTGGTGAAACTGATTTTCATACCATACAGTAAAATCACGACCATTTTAAACAAGTCTTTTACATATGTCTACAATTTCGCTAAATGCACTAACAGCAGCTCAGTTCCAAACTATATTAACTGCTGTAACTCTGCTGATTTGGTCAATTCAGACCCATTTTGGAAAGCAACCTTGCTATTTTTAATGATTCCAAGCCCCGTAACGGACTCCCAAATGAGCACTGAAAAGGGATCAGCGAAGTTTTGTGCAAGCATTAGTGTAGTTATTGCTATCATGCTACGCAGCAACAGCAAAAGAGCATTCCTGGAATGCACAGATATTATGAAGTAGGAGAAAAAGAACAGATGAGCAGAAACCCAAGAGAAGCAAAGCACTCTATTGATTTCGATAGGTTAACATTCATTATGAGTACAAAAGCCTCTTAATGAGGTTCAAACTCATGAGTATGAAAAGCGTCTTAACCTGTCATTAAGCCAAACCGCAACACTGCCCACCCAGACTCCAGGCCTCACACCTTTAAAGCTCTGATGTCCAAGTTGCCCAAGTTCATTGCCAGAGATAATGGATCCCTAAATGTCACCTTATGTTACAGCACTGACAGATCCAACCGCAAGATAGGAAATATAACCCGGAGCGTGGCATAAACCGCAAGATAGGAAATATACCCCGGAGCGTGGCATAACCTGAATGCGTGGAAGTTAGTCTTCTTCCTTCTCCCCATTACCTCGGTGAACCTGGAACGCCTTCCTGCACTGGCCACCCTTGCAGACCAAAAGCCACGTGCAGCCTTCCGATGCAGCCTTCTGTCTCTTGCACGCATTAACTTGAAATACAGAAAATCATGCACAGAGTCAAGATCTACTTCCTGCCGTCTGGAGAGAAGAATGAGGAAGGCAAGAGAAACTCTTTATATATATAAATTCCCTCATCAGGCACTGTAATAGTGCTATTTACAAAGGAGCTACATTTCAGATGGGGTAGCTCTCTCCATACAAAATTAAATTAAAAGTACACAAAAGGTGTATCCGTAACGAAGCACCGCCTACTTTGCACTAGCTCATGAATGTACCGCACCACGTCCAGCGCCTCATGGAGCTGCTCCTCTGTCCCTGGAGGGACCAAGAGCAGCAGAGCCAGGACTATCTCAGCCCGCACATGGGCGCTCTCTGCGAGAGCCTCTCTACGTCGTAAACCCCAATAAAGAGACACGCGAGGCAAATGCCATTGACTCAAGGGGGAGCAGGATCTGGTTCACCCAACCAACCTGCTGCTACTTCAGTACCGATTCAACCTCTCCCAGAAACGTTTTCTCAGACAAAATAGTATCAAAAGGGCTTCTGATTGATGGAGGAAATAGAGGGAGATAATTTTTTGAACAAAATCGAAATAAAGAGTTCAAGCAATATAATACATGGCTGCCTAAATACTTCAGTAAATAAAGCTGAATCTAAAACTAGCCTCCTTCCAGCCCCCCAGAAACGCAAGGCCATCATTTCACTGTGGTGTAACAAACTTTGGCTTTGGCCTCACGTACATATGGTTCAAATTAGCACCTGCATACCTCGGTTATTAAATAAAAAACAGCTCTCTCTACATGACCTGTAGAGTTCTTGTATACAAGACCTTATCCAACAGCATTATGTCTTCCCTTATCAGATGCGTGTGGTATGACATAATGAATGTAGCGCTGCAGCGCAATTGGCACTAGTTCAATTCCCAAGCATTGGGTCACATTTCCCACCACACTGTTTTAAAGCGGACGCTATGGGCTTGGTGGCTAATGGATGGAGCCCTGGAATTTTACCTCAGATCCTTCAAATTTAACCTAAGTCTGATGAAGTAAATTCAATCTCTAGGGAAAAATGCATCTGTCAAAACCACCGCTTGCAGCATATGGCTGAATCGAGAGGTACGCACTAGCAATTTTTGTCTTGATTTGTTGCACATAAGTTAAGGTGTCTGCTATCCAAGCAGCATTTCAAATGAAAAGTTGCTGTTGTAGATATTTTTCCAAAACAGCGCTTGGGGATTTGGATGGTGGAAAACAAATTGTTTCACTGTCAAAGCACACATCTTGGTGTTAAGGAGACCTAGTTTCTATTTCTGACTCTCCCAAGCGTACCGTGTGAGCCAACACAACTGCTTTACCACCGCCTCTAGATCTCATCTTTAACCTAGCGTACCGGGGCTCATGGAAACAGTGGACTCGCACCAACTGAGGATAAAACTGTTGATGTCTTACTGCTCTTGTATACAAACAACACTTCGCTTAACAACATGCAGCCATATTCACTCACAGCTGTCAGCAGATTCAAGAACTTCTTCAGGCGATGCACCCGTCACCAGTGTCCCGAGACTCCCGGTGCTGCCTCTGGGCACCCCACAGGTCAAACCTTCTGCAGTCTTTTAAATATCAGTCAAAAACTAATTGCCCCATAGGAAAAACACCTTCACTGAAAACAGGCTTTACTGAAGGAAAAAAAAAAAAACGGGGGGTGGGGGGAAGTATCTGGCTGGTTTTTTGTTCAATATAGCAGAAACCATTGGGGCAATAATGTACGGGATCGCAACGTAGTATATATTTATACATTTAGTTGCCTCTTAAAGCATTCTTAGTTAGTCCTGTCAATAATTGTTCATTTTCATACATTTCTCCAATCTTTCAATACGCTGCGGTAGGCTGCTGCCTGACAGATGTCCCTAAAGCCCAACTGTATTTCTCAAAAAGAGAGCTGTGAAAGTACATTTCTAGCACAGAGACATCTCCTCGCATTCTGAAGACCTTGCAGTGACCGCCCCAAGCAGAAAGTAACTGAGCAGATTAAAAGGAGCTATGTCGTAACGACTTTCAGGAACCCGAATGACTATCTATTGGTTGGGTCACGTCTCAAGCTGACACAAGCTAGACTTGGGCCCTCAGGCCGAGTGGCGAACTCGCTTCCACTCAGATCCGAACTTCCTTCATGCCTCGATGCAGGCTTGAGTTATCAAAATTGACCTAACACAAAAACTTCGGATCTAGTTTTCATGTATTTCGTGAGGCTGATGTTCTGGTCTAAACCCCTGTTTAACAGCAAATTGAAGCAGCTCAGCACTTAATTCACAGGGGTGAATTTCCTCAGTTACTGCTCAGATTAATATTTAAATGCAATTCTGAATAACGATATTTTTTTTCTACATACTGTAGTCTATGGCAAACAGCTCTTTAAAATATGCCTCAAGAGTTGCCTAGCAGTAATCGTTCTCAAAAGGTCAGTCAGTGTCAAACTGTAACATTAATTTGTTCTGCACTTGCTCAAAGACGGCATAAAAGAAAACTTTCAATTGCAAACACCAAGACATCCAAGAAGATTAGATTAAGCGTCTCCCTTTTCATCTCAGCTGAACACTGGCCAGTAAATACTCTACATGGTGTCGAACAACTTTGTGCAGCTGTTCGTTAGAGCGGAAATCATTAAAGATAGAAACTTCCAGCCACTTGACTTCCACACCAAAATAGAAGAAGCCAGTGGACACGTCCATGACCCGATCTGCACGCTCGCAAGCAAATTGCCAAGCATGGCCTTGCCTTTTAACACAAATGAGTATTTTTCTCCAATGTAATTGAGAGCTTTCCAGTTCTGTTCTCCCTGGCTCCCATGCTTACAAATCCAGTAGCTGGAATTTATATAATTGCAATTTCACTTTGCAAATATTGTTGGGATCTTTCTATGCCTGATTTTCTCAACAGCTGCTTCTTGGGGTTGGAAGTCTCTGCTAATTATTTCAAACATTTAACGGAAAAATGCAAACCATACTTGATACAATTATTACACAAAGAAGAGGGAAAATACTCATGGTTTGGAAGATGAGGGGGCCAAAGGTTTTTGCGTTGGGTTTTTTCCCCCCTTTCGTTCTCCTTTGCTCTTTAAGAACAGCACATGCAAAACATTTGTGAAGCCAACACAGCTGCAGGGCCCGCTCACCAGACCAGTACTGTCTACTCAGTATCCTTTCTAGCTTTTTATAGATACAACTTAAAAACACCATGAAATTTATTTCCTGTAATAATGATCCCCAAATATTTTCTTTAAAAGTCAATGTTTCAGCAAAACTCTCCCAAGAATGTGGAGTTATGCATTTACATTGTGTTAACGTAGTCCTTCCCTCCCCGCTTCCTTCATTGTTCCCTCTTCAGACACTCTTCGGTGCTTTATTTTACCTGCCTCAGCCTTCGCTGTCTATGAGTCCAGGCCGGCACAAACATTGCCGTGCATAGCTTAGTGAGAGCTGGCACACCCCACGCTGGAGAGAGGGCACAATCCAATATACAGGACACACATACGGGCTCAGAGGCTCTTCTCCTAAATTTGTCTCTTTCCTACAGTAAATTCCCGAGCAGATAACATTACAGCTCTTTATCCTCTTCTTTATTCGCTTCAGTTTGCTCCTCTGCATTTTCAGTGCCCAGCCTCAGGAAGGACCTCCAGAAGTTGTTATAAAGTAAATATTATTGTTTTAAGCTAATAAATATAAGATCTCCTGGCCTGCATACACGCTCCATTCCAACACACCGATATCATTTCCTCACGCAGCACTCGTTCTTTTGACAATTATACAGACTTCCTTCCATAACAGCGACCCACTTGACAGTGGAACAGATACAAGCAATATACGCCTATACACACCAGACTCTCAGACTCTGCCGTTCACGAGACTCTCTGACGTTACTTGCGGCCACTGGAAAGCTGACACGGAGAACAGCCTAGGACCTTGCTCAGAGTACGTCAGAGTTTGGTTCCAGAAGCCGGAGGAAGCTCGGGAGCACTGCTCTGCACTGCCCAGCCAGCATCCAACAGCACGGGCTGCTCCTGCACCACCGTCACTGGGTCATACCAGCAAAGCGGCTCCGGAATTTGTTACAGGGCAAACTGGATAACGAATATCCCACAAAACAGCAGAAGGAAGAAGAACAGTTGGCATGCCTGAAAGCTTACTTACTTATGCTAAATACATCATTCAGTCTAATAAATGACAGCGCATCTCGCCACATTTAGATCCTTACCCCACAGCCGTTATAACAACATGAGAAAACAATATAAAAATACTCCCTCCCGTGCAAAGCCCAATTCATAACGGTTGTTCCTGGCCTCTTCTTCACAACCTCAGAGTTAGACAGTGAAAGCATTGAAAGCGTACGCATGAACCCAACGTGGACGGAAAGGAGCTCCAGTTCCTGAGACTGGAGTGCGTATCCAGGTAAGGACTCAAGGGGAAAAGAGACGATGGAGTATACATAACAAGGAGTTTAAGAAAGGCAGAAACTAATGTTAATTCCGGCATTTTTTCCTCCTTGGAGAACTTTGCTAAACAAGATTCTAAGTACCCTTCTAAAATAAAGTTTCCCTATTGCTTTTATAAACAGCAAAGCTATGGTTCAATAGCTGCTGTATAGTATGTTTCTACATTAAAAAAAATGCCCAGGTCCTTGGGGCTGCATCCTACAAGAACCTACACAAGCAACGGGCACATCAGGCCTAAGATACTTAGCACAGATTTTGAGCTGATCAAGAGGGTTTTGGTTTTGCATCAGAGGCAGATCATTACTTGTACTTTGCTGATACGTAAGCGCACCCAGTTGGCTACTGTACCAACAGAAAGAAAAAACATGAAATCACAAAGCATTCACAGCATACGCTTAACAACACAGAACACAGAAGTAAGGATACCCAACCTCAAATAAATAGCTAGGCATTATTCAGAGAACTGATGCACGTTCAGTTGCAAGACATAAACTCTTTCTTCTTTATTCTGTGCCCAAGAAACACTTCACAGACAGTTGAGGCTGATCTAGACCATTTAATTGCCTTAATTTTATACAGTCACAACGTTACTGTAAAATCTTTCTCTACAAAAGCCATTTTGTGGCTTTACAGCATCACTAATGGATCTGTGCAATCCCAGGGACGCCTAGGCTACGGTTTGGAGTTTATTTAATAAAAAAATGAAGGGTGTCAAAGGTCTCAGGTTACCTTCTCTTCACGTTTGAGCAAAATATTTGGATTTGTTTCTCTAAAAACGCACGCCGTCATCATTTGCCCAATTACTCGCCACCAAAGATTGAGGCTATACGCTCTTGTGGGGAGAGACTACGACCTCCGAGCAGCGCAGGGTCCTGGTAGCACACTATCTGCCTTCTCAAACTCCTTCTCGACTGTGGACCTTTGGGATGTTTGCTGTGAAGGAGGAGGAGGTCATCATCTTCTGCCGTGATTTACTTTACTTGCTGATATTTAGGATCTGCAGTGAAAGGCAATTTGTCATTTCACTGACTGTTTTTCTATTCTTACCCCATTTAGTTCCCATCTAAGACAATGGTTGCTATAAATTTACTCTGTAAATTTTGGTGTGACAGTAACGTCTATGCCTGTGACATGTGAAAAAAAAAAAAAACCTGGCAATTTGTACAAATTATTTCAGAACTGGAATTTTCAATGTTCGTCTAAGTATGTCAGCTGATTATCCTCCCTTCTATTGGCAGCTTCCAAGGAACCTCCTGGGAAAAGCCAGTCACTAAGCCTGACCTGTCAGAAATATTTGCTAAATGGAACAAGCAAACCTTAGCACCCAAGACCGCATTTTGATCCCTCATGTTTATGCTCCCGACGTGTGTTTTGATCCGTGTCGAATCCAGCTCTGTCTTGCTTTGATGTGCAACAGAAGGGGCCGATCTGCCTGGAACCTCAGGTTGTGCTTATAGTTTCTGTTACCCGAGGTGTTGAGCTATTGAGATGAATGGTCTTCAACATTCTGCAGTTCAGGGAGTCCCGAACTAGGTGGTCATTCCCACGGGCAATACGCCTGAAGTGTGTTCACCCGACAGTAGTGCTAATTATTTGACCCAGCAGTGTTTCTCTGAAGTACTTGACTTCAATCTGTGCTGGATGCTAGATTTATACACGCGGGATAGAAAAGAAGGGAACAGAGCACGCAGGGTCAAGGACTAAGCATAATCTAATTCAAGGGACACAGCTTGACAATCTTTGCTTAACACCGCAGACAATACCATTTACTTTGGCAATATCCACTATGCACATTCGTAACATACCTAGGTATCAGCTATGTTCAGAGCCAAAAGAAAAGGAATCAGCCATTACGATGAAAAATAAGTGACCCAAGAAATATTATAACCAGATCTATCTAATTTCATGTGTCAAGTAAAAGATAAGTTTAGGTTTATTTTATCCCACTTTATTTTGACAACTCTAGTCGTCAACACTAGTTCAGAGTCGTATGATAAACAACATTTTTATATTGATTGCCTGCAAGTACCAGTTGAAGAAAAAAAATATCCTACAACTGTTACAGTTTTGCATGGAAAACAGAAGTTGCTTTGTTGGCAATCATACCATTTCACTACTGCTGATCACTAAAAGCAACAGTCCGTTCCCACCATACTTAAAATGTTTAGTGATCCCTGTTGTTAACCAAAAAGGGACTAGTTACCAGGAAGCACAGAACACGTTAAGGAAATCCCCTTTGCGCAAACTCGGGGGAAAGCCCTCAGAGGGAGGCGCCTGAAGGCAAGCAGCGATCGCGAATGTCAGTGCTGCCACTGGGCTAAGCGCAGTGCTTTTCGAAGGCAAGGATAAGAGCCTGCGGTGTTACTGCTGTTTACGTTTTCTAATACCTTCTCCCTCCATCTTGTTCTCCACAGCAGACCTCGAGTAATTAACTGATGTGAGGGCAGAGTAAGTCACAACTAGTTATCAATTTAAATTGAACACAGGTGGTCAGGAATAGTTACTGAGCACTGAAACCATGGTGGAAGCATTTTCAAGCTGACTAAATATTCCATCTGTATGAAGCAAATCCAATCCTCTCTTTTTTCTTTTATTTCACAAATATTGCATGGGATGAAGGAATGTCAGGGCTGAACTCTCCAGTACAGATGTAGAACACATGTATTTGCATCAGTTTAAAGCAAGATTACAGACACTAGAAAGCAGTTGTGGTTTGGCACTAGAAGTCTTCCATTTTAATTAAATTATGGCCCAAATGATTTCTAGAAAGTCTTCCTCACGTTGCAGGAGTAGGATTACTTCTATCAGGACAGGTTTACGAAACAGATTTTCCTGGGGGAAAACTATGAGAAATAATTACTTCAACTCAACGAACTCAGTATGAGACAACGAATCAACTCGTACATAAGCAAGTTCAGCAAGTTCCATGGGTTATGCCAGGAATAATCTCAAAAGTGTGTGTGTGACTTAAGCCCACAGAGTATTACCCACCACATGCAGACCACCGTCAGGTGTGCTTCGAGAGGATCTTTCCATACCTTCCAATTTTCCTCATTTTTCTCCTATATCTCTTGTGCATTTCTTCCTAGCTCAGCTCAAGAGGAATTGAGTCAAGGTGGGATCAACTCGGTTAATGAACAATTGTTCCATTAAATCTCTCATCAGGATTATAATCAGTCAATAGGAAAGGATTTTACTCCAATACTTGAACACTGAACAGGGCTACTTGAGCACGAAGGAAGAATTCGACTAACTCAATTTTTAAGAGTCTTCAGATGGAATCCTTAAAGACTCTAAATGATTCATCCTTAAGATCAAATCCATGACTACGCTGCTGCAAATAAGACCACACAAAGCCCGGTTTTACTTTTTCTTACCAACAGGAACAGATTGTTGGCTGCATTAAAATTAAAAACTGGATTAGTCTGCTACTGAAACTTACATTGATTAAGCTTTGAATATTAAGAACATAGAATAACTTCCATCTCATAAATATCAAGTAAATATTTTTAGTAAATCCCTATTCCAAAGAATTTTTTCTCCATATTAACACTCCCACACCACAACGATTAAACACAGGGTTAACAAGCTGAGTTTCTGAACATGTGATATTTTGCTCCATCCTGATTTACAAGGAAAAAAAAAAATAATTAAAGACTCACGTAAGAAATAGAGAACTACCCAATATATTAAAGCTTGTAAATTGTATTTAAAACACTGTTTCTCTTCCCGATGGCAAAATTCATGCTAGTTTACTGCTAAAATGTGATTTGATTGATAGATTTTTAAATCGGTCATTTCAGGATTTTTTTTTTTCCCCAAATAAACCTAAGAAAGTAAAAAACCCAAACCGCTTTATTCAAGATGTTATGCTGTGATTTCAGTTTTGAGAAAAATCACTTTCAGATTTGAAACTTTTTAAGAAAATATTAACTTTTGTAACGATAACACACAGTAGGCACTTGAGAATTCCAAATCTGACACATCCACTCAGATTTCATGTTTTAGAATAAACAAGACACCTTATTTTTGGTAACTGTTTTAAAAATATTATATACTTAAAATACTGGTATCTTTTTTTCCCTTTTCTAAGTATATTTATCCATTCTGTGCTATATCAGAATTATCTTTATTGTAGCTACAGCTAATGCATTTCTTTCTTCAAAGCACATGTAACTCCTGATAACTTGATGTATTAGGATGAACAATACATGCAGGAAACATACTGATGTGGAAGAAGGCTAAAAAAAGACCAATGCTAAAGCTATTTGAAATTAAAGGCCTGGGTTTGGAAACACAAGAAACTGCTTACAGACAAGCTTTGGAAAGCCATCACAAATGCAACTTCCCCTGGAACTGCGCATGATACGTTTAAGCCAGCAGGGTTACGTTACCTGCTCCTTTTTCAGTAATGTAATGAGAAATTACAAAATCTGCCCGAGTAATAAAATTACGTTTTAAGGAGTAAGAGAGCTTCTGAAGTTCTTGAATGAAGTTATGCATTCAACTGCCACTGAAAATCAACTGTTTTCCAATGTATTGTACCTATGAAACAATAAAAATCCTGATTATTAGCATGTGTAATATCAGAGACCCACTACCCAAGCTGTCATGCCTTTGTCTCCCAGCTGGCGCGTGAAACCCAGACGCCTTAACCAAGTAGAAAAGAGGCAAGGACTGAAGGTGATCTCACGATTACCGTGGCCAGATTACAGGCATGCAAGCAATTACTGTCTGAACAAAAGCAAATGTACCCGAGCCTAAAGCACCTTCCCACTGGGGAGTCAAAGCAATTGCCTTAGCAATGGTGAACCCTATATACATGGCAGTGCAGCTGCTCAGCTGTAAGCTAACAGGACTCTACAGGAGTTACACCAACTAAGGGTCTTATTTTCTTCATGCTATTCAAAATATTAATAAACTTAGTTTGATTTGATAAGAAGTACTGCTTCATCTGCTCCTTGTTTAACGTTATTTCTTCATGAAGTTTAAAGAAAGCAAGTCTTTCACTGGGAAGTATGAATGAGTCTTGAGGCCAGGGCCAGCTCAGGACAAGATACCTTGCCCAAACTATTCAGGTTGAAACACTGATGATATTTACGAGTGCCCGAAACCATCCTCAGGCTCCGCAGAGACGCATTGCGGGGACAACCCCTGCAGATCTTGCACGCTGGAGCAAGCCTACAAGGCTTAATATGCCAACAGACTCCCAAGGAAAGCTGTCCGTGGCACCCCGGAGGTAGGTATAGTTCAACACAGCCTACAAACGCTCCAGAAAGCACTCCTCCGGAATAACCCGGACACGGGCAGTGAGTTCACGTGGCTGGTATGAGTATAGCTCTCCAACGTATGTAAACAGTACAGGAGTAGGAAAAAAGGAAGCGTTTTGGGTGCATTTGGTTGCACATAAACAATCACTATTAAGTATTTCTAAAAACTTCAGTGAGAATACTGCACTTCCAATACCTATTAGGTCACACTCAATACAGTGAAACGTACATAAAACGCAAGCTGAAATAATACTGTGGCCTGCTATTTTGCTACTATGACATTTTCCATTCCATTAA
The DNA here is from genome assembly GCF_000690835.1 of Fulmarus glacialis. Taxonomy (NCBI): domain Eukaryota; kingdom Metazoa; phylum Chordata; class Aves; order Procellariiformes; family Procellariidae; genus Fulmarus; species Fulmarus glacialis. The sequence continues at coordinate 104,428 of NW_009232581.1, forward strand.
TTCCACTCAGTTCTGCAAACTTCATATGAATAAAATCTCAAAGTCTGGCAAAATCTGTACTATGAATTTCAAGAAAAAATGTTCTTAATGTGAACACGTTCCATGACGCATGACAGTGGGCTACAACGTGGTGTCATCGCCTCTTAAATTCTATATTCCGCCCCTTTCTTTTTTTTTTTTAGTAAGTAGACTAAGCTACAAGATCACTCTGACAGGATAAAGTGAATACTCAAAATACAACATGCAATGCTGTCAGAGGGTGCCAGACAACCTTTGGAAAAGTTTACTTTTTTCTTTTTAAAACCTCAGCTGCTACTGATGTTAACAGCTCTTCCATAATCCACAGAAGAGCAGAGAATACAGTAAAAACATGCAGTTCCGAACTTCTGAAAAACTTGATTTAATTATCTCCAGTCTCCAGCCACAAAAAGATGCAGTTGCAAGAGGCAGGGATACTTAGGCTTGTTACAAGCCTGATGCAAAGAACATAATGCATTTGAATCCATTCACTATACAAATATCCCAAGTTCATGTCAGCGCAAGTCCTGTAACGCTGTTTTTCGTGCACTGAATCGTCTCCTCTTCTCTCCGGCTGATGGCTTTTCCGCTCCCCTGCATTAAGTGAACGTCAATGCAACTTTGAACGCTGTGGAGCTTTCCTGCCCCCTCTTGTCACAGCTCCATTACTACCACACTACCTTTCTATTTCCAAAGGTAATTTTACCTCTAACTGATAGTCTGTCTGGTTTTACCCCAGAAACTTTAACTGCTTGGCCCTCTCATCTTTCTTAGGGATCCTTCTCTTCCTAGACATCCTATTTTTAATACAGATATCCCTTCTTTAGTTTTCAACACATAATATTTCATGCAGCCTTTCTGTCTGTTGTTCCCGTGTGCTTCAAATCAATGCATAATTCGCGAGAAAGAGAAGATGAGACTTACATAATTGTCGTTTATACTGTTGATAATTCAGGCACCTTTTCTCTTTCTAGTAGCGGGAACTCCTCAAACCTGCGTGACACTTAGGAAATCTGTATCCTTCAGTGCAAAGCCATTCAAACACTCCACAGTTAGCACGACCTTCCAACTGGGCTTCTCACCCCAGCAGGGCAGCGGCACCGTGACGTGCTCCGCTCCCAGCACCGGCCCTCGCAGCTCTGCCCGACGCAGCAGCACGCCACGCCGCTCCAAGCATGCCACCTTGCTCAGAGACAGCCTTGCGGGCTACGTGGCACTGCCCAGAGCCGACTGTGGGGAAAGAGAGAAGATGGCAGAAGGGATTCAGCTCTGACAATATGCTAGCGAACATGTCTAAACCTCAGCAGGCTCCGCTGGCAATAAACTGTCCAAAAAGAGCACAAACTTGCCAGGGAAAAAGGCCCCCACAGAGGAAGGTGGCCGCGGCCGTTCAAGCTAAGGCAGAATAAAAAGTGAGAAGTGCCAAAGACTTCTGTTTCCCAGTGACGAGTATGGACTGCACATTCCCTTTTGTTTTGCAATTTTTTATTAGAATTAATATTGTCATGCCTCAGAAGAAAGACCTGAAATATATGCATACAGTAATTTTATTTCTATCCAGTGCACATACTTCTCATCTGTTTCCACCGTGTTGTACCCGTTACACTTTGCATGTGAAGACTTAACAATTTTCAGCACATTCGCCTTTGCAATGGGCAATACCCTGTCTCTATCTTATCGACAGGGAAACAGGCAGACTGACGATGTGATTTTTCAAAAGCATCTGATAACAACTCCGCTTGCCAAAAGATCTAAGACAAGGCTGTGGCAGAGGAACTCAGACCACCTAAGACCAGAAGACAATAATCACTTCTCAACGCCCTTCCCCTTCTGTGCCTCTCTTGCCTATCAGTCTTTCAATCCCTTCTCAGGCGTACCCCTTTGTGCACCACTCTGCTGAAAGGCTTCTTTGCCTCCCTCTGTTTTTCATACGTGTAAGGTCCTGCCAGTGTGCAATGCTACCAACTTTCAAGTGCAACCTAATCAACTGGGGTTCCAAAAATCCCGGTGGCTTCCCATACCCTTCAGGAATAATGAAATACGTGGACATCTTCCCAAACCGTATCTTTCCTGCTGTTGCCTGCGCTAGTTTTTGCCTTTTTGTTTCTTTTTTTTTCTTTTTTTTTTTCCCCCTCTTTCTTTTTTTGACAGTTTCTTTACTTTCTAGTTCAAAAAGTTATTCTGTGCAGGTCTTTGGGGTTAGAAAAATCTCTTGTCACCACCCATAAAACGGTATCTTCCTTCAAACCTCAAGTCTATTCCCTGCTTTGATGTCACCTTTTCAAGTAATGTTACTCATAAAAGTCCTTCTGATGAAGTTGTCTGCTCAGAATCTGGCTGTTCCTCCAGAAGAACTTTACTGATAGTAAGGCAATTCCCAGATGCAAAGATGCTCGCGTTCCTCTTCCCGGTAGACTGGACACGTTCCAAGGCCCAGTGCACCTCTAGCGTGACTTAGCTAATGCCAGCTTCCCCTCAAAAACAGAACCCCGAGAGCTTGATGTCAACATGATGGCTCAAATATATTCCAGTAAAATCAAGAAAATTATTTCAATTGACTTAATTGACTTTAAAGGTACCAAGGTGTACAAGCTGCTACATCCCCCTTGTTTCACCCGAGATGTTATAACGAAATCCTCTATCCCGGCACCGGATCAAGAAAAGCCTTCACGCTCCGTTCCAGCCAGCAGCAAAACCAGGAACGTTCCCGAGGTCCTGCGGGGCACGTGAAGAACAGCCAGGCAGGTGCCACTGCAGGCTCCCAGCATGTTGCGGCGTGGGACATCCCTGCCCTCCAGCCTCTGCCTGCCTGGCACAGGCACGTCTACTGGGTGGCACAGCTCAGAAAGGCTGGCTGCTGATGCAGACAAGGCTCCGCTGCCATGGAAAAACTCAGGGTGACAAAGATGCTACGTGCGTTGCATTTGGGTCTAGCACTGTAAAGCTGCCTTCGCAGAAGGACTCCTCCCCACAGAAGTCAGTTACAAAACTCCCATGTCCCAAAATAATACGGGCCAGACCCAAAGCGAGGCTTTCCTTCATACCTTCAAGACTAAAAAAGCCAATTTTGGAAAGGGATAAGGTGAAAAACATCTCAAGAAAAAACAGCAGTGTCCAAGATGCTCTATTAAACCTATTTTCCAATGACATCGTTGCAGCTTGTGGCAATGAGAACTGAAGATATAACACAAGTTTACAACAGACCTCAGATTTCAGATGAACCTTTGAAAAGCAAAAGGCGGGGGGGCACAAAGGATCAGAACCTTAATTATGTGACATTTATTTTTAGGTCACCTGAAAGGTGAATCCGCACTCTCTCTTTTCAAAGCTACCTTACAAGATGTAAGAAAGTGCACATCAACCTCCCCCCCTGCCGCTGGTGCTCATGTCAAGGGCAAATGGTTGGGCAGTGGAAGTCTTCACATGAGGCTGAAACACAATAGTGCTGGGAATTCTTCTTAATTCTTACTTTAAGCTTGATCTTTCAGCTGCATGACTGACCAGGTTATTACATCTGCAGAGCAAGGTCTGCTCAGTGCTGAACGTCCTGGGTCTACAAACCAGAGACAAACACAGCCATTGTGTGATGCCTCATGGAAATGGAGAGGCATTGACAACCATTGCTTTCCAAGGCCAAGGAAAGAAAATGCTTGTCTATCAATTCCGTTTGTTACTGTGCATTACACTGTATCTGTTACCAACTGCTGACAATGACTTTTTAACATTTCCAATTTGATTAGATGAAATAAAACGCAGGTAAGAGTCCATTTTTTGTTCTCCTGATGTCTACTGTGTATTTCTATCTTGGAGAGCATGAGACCGCTTTCATTCATCATTATCTATGTAAGACTAGGTTTCTTCCACTCTTATAAGCGATCTATTTTGACATCTCCCAATGCTGTACAGAACCTGTGGCACCACTACTGTACCAATAATCAAAAAACTCACTTGTAACTCAGAAGAGCGGCTTCATCACAGAAGCAACCTAGAAGAGAAGCCAAACTCCCTTACCAGAAAAGAAACGACCTGCAAATCTTTGAACGTACTTTTTACCTTTCTGCTGCTTTTCTGACACAAACGTAACTTCGTTCCTCTACCCCTACACCTGCCTTCTCCCTCAACTACAGACCAATGTGATTTCTCTCAACTGACCTCTGCTAACATCCAACTACTCTGCAGACGCTACGTCCTCTTCATCCACACCCAACATAGTACATCCCTTCGCCTGCCACTGCGGTTCCCCGTGCACGGGGCCATGCAGCACGTGCCGACGCGCCGGCTGGGGAAGCCCAGGCGAGAGTCAGTCCTCCTCCGGCGGTCTCGAAGAGACAGGAGGCGCGGCATCTAGCTACGTCCTGCACTCTTATTCCACATGCCACGTTTCACCTGAATGGCCCACACAAGCAGCATTCCCCCTTCCCTCCTCCGGGCAAGTTCGTGAGCTAGGCCAAAACCCGGGCCTACACTTCCGTAACTGATGGATATACAATTTCCTATTTACTAAGGAAAGTATTAACATCACCAAAAAGAAAATCTTTGTTCCCTGTTACTATTAATTCCCTCTTTAGTTTACTTAGCATTCAGGTTTTCAGTAAGTGATTGTTCTACGGAACACACAGAATTGTTCCACAAGCAGAAACTTGCTCTTAATTACAGAGAAAGGAAACGCAGGAAGGGAAGAATCGATATGCCTGATTATATCTCCCCATATATTAAACTCAAAAGCCTGTGATACTGTTCATTTGTTATGTCCTCAGCATCAATCTTCAGGAACAGCAAATCAGTCAGAATAAGTATCAATCAATGACATCTCCATAAAAAACAAAAAAGGGAGACAGACCTCATCTTTTAAAGGGAGGGTAAGAAACAACTAATGACACAGATAAAATGTTTCAGTTTCTTCCGAGACTATACTTAAGACTATAGAAGAAAAGGGAGGAATTACGTGAGATGAAGCTGGGTCAACTGAGATGACTTGAGAATAGCAGCTAACACGTTACGGAAGTTACCCATGCTACATAATGCTCACCAAGAACCATGCTTCCCATCATTCCCAATGTCAACCCCACCAAACAGGCAGGAACCCACCCCGGACTTGACTTTGTCCAACTAGGACAAATCCATTCCCCTTCCATTTAAGTAACTATCAGGAGATGTAGCAGAACACTTCTATACTCCATTCCCTTTCTCATTTACAACGTTTCAGCTGTCAGGACTAGAAGGCAGTGAGTTACCATCGTACCGCTTTCTGGGCCCTCTTTGTTCAAAGAGACAGCAGGAACCAGAGAACGGGACAGGATGACTTCCATAATATGCATCGCCTATCTACAAATGGGCGCGATACTTATGCACGTGCCTACCCTTAAGCACACGTACAGAGCCAGCTGCACACAGAGAGCTGTGTGTGCTTATAACTAAGCATGCTTCTAGGTGCTCTGCTGAATTTGGGCTTAAAATTAAACATGCAAAGGCTTTGCTTAAATGGAGAACGGGACAGGATGACTTCCATAATATGCATCGCCTATCTACAAATGGGCGCGATACTTATGCACGTGCCTACCCTTAAGCACACGTACAGAGCCAGCTGCACACAGAGAGCTGTGTGTGCTTATAACTAAGCATGCTTCTAGGTGCTCTGCTGAATTTGGGCTTAAAATTAAACATGCAAAGGCTTTGCTTAAATGAAACCAGAGACATTCAGCATGCTTTGATAAATGTTACTATTTACAGAATTTCCAGTATTCTTTAGGTGTACTAAGGTTTCGTTCTCTCTCCTTTGTTCATAGATATTTTTCGTAAAAAGCAAACTTCACTGCTCTGCAATTAACGGGTAGGTTCCGAGGGAAAAATGTAAGAAAATAAAATAACGTCCCTCGGAGCTAACTCGAAGGAAGGGGAAGTTTTTCCTGCTGTGTTCTGTGCAATGGAAGACAGCCCATCATTCTGATGAAGCTGGAAAATTTCTTTTACATACGCTAGCGGTCTCAGTAAACCTACCCCTAACTCTTTGAGTTAGAAGGTATATTTGACAAAAGTTTAAATCTTACCTTATATTTTATCTTCTTCTGCCAATAGAAGAAGCTTATGCCATAGCTGCTGGTCAAAAAGCAACAAGAAGTTGATTTTATTTTGCCTAAACACGATGCGCAGTCATAAAAACAAAGCAGACCTTCTGATGTTTCTTATTATGATTAGCAAGTAATACTAAGTTTGCAGACTATCACTCAGTGACCAGTGTTTTTTAAGGGCAACTCTCATGAGAAAACAAGAAAGGATTGTAGAACGTTTTCTTACTGTAAACTTCACCTGTTTCATCATGACACATCAGCTAATTTAGCAAATCAAATACTGTAAATGCATCCCATGGATCGGCTTCTTGCACACGAGACGAGAAATCCACAGAAAACAGTAACACAGGCTAAGAACTTGTGGCTGATGTAAAGAAGCTGAATATGGTGCTTCTCTCTGCTGGAAAGACTAAGCAGTGTGGTTTGCCCTACAGTGATCTGAGATTTTGCATGCTCTGCTTGAACTGCATTTGCCCCTGCCTGCCAACACATCGTGCAGATGTTTGGACAGCTCTTGAAAAAACTCCCTCTACTACACGTAAGTCTTCAGAGTCATCACTTTATTAGCTCCTGCTGACAACAACTATCTAGTACTCGATCTATGATTTTAAACAGGAGTAGAGTCCCACAGACCAGGCAACAGAAATCCCGAGCATTTTCTTGAGCCTACTTTTGGCAGACAACCTGAAATTAGTGGATCTAAGGGCCATATAAATTCATAGGAGGCGCTCATGCCCATTTTCCTCTACTTACGGAACCCATTTCTGTGCAAACAGTGCATTTTAAGACAACTCTTAAATGTCATAAAAAAGCAGTCAAAAGCAAGCCGCCATAAGGCAGGTCAGGACGAGCATGTCCTTATTCCTCCAAGTCACACTTCCCGAGCCTGCTGATGCGGTGTTTAACTTCCTACTAAACGACTCAAGAGACGTAGTCCTTGTTTTTTAGCTCTGTAATTGTTGTATCTGCATCCGACGCCCCGTCAGGAGCTCTGAGCTGGCCTGCCAGAAACAGCACCTTCAGCGGGCCTGCTTGGATTGGAGATGCCTTAGGGCGTGCTGACTCAGCACAAGCTCACTGGCAAAGCAACAGCAGACATGATGGATGCTCTTGGCTTCAGCAATCAAAAAAAGACAAATATTTACCAAAAAGACAAAGAAGACTGGAGAAAAAGCCAGGCAGGAAGAACTGAGAGAGGTAAGATTTCTAAACAATAGAAATCTTCAGAAAAAGTTCAGCTCAGCCATCTTTTATTCAGCTCATTCTTTCTACCAGCACCAACACTGAGACAGTGTCTTGGGGTTAAATCCAACAAATACTGACCACATACAAGGCGGGGTATCCAAAGAAATCTCTTCAGCGACCGGAATTTCACATGCGCTGTTACTGACAGCATGATGGTTCCCCTTTCAGCTGCAGCAGAGAGAAGCGCGGCAAAGACCATTTTGATCTCAATTTCCTTTTTCATCTTCTTTTGTAATTAGTCTGAACAATAATTCACATTACTGCAATTTAGCCGAGACATGCATGAGCTACTTAGCCAAGTTCTTTGAGCAAAATTAAAAATCCCCTCCACTCACCTAATTACAGACAGATTCAACAGCATTTTTGTGCACAAAATTAAGCCGAAGCTATGGGTTAAAATCCTAACATCAATAATAGCCGAGTGTTTTAACACACTATTTGAGAACAAGAGTTACGCACAGTACTACTAAGACTTTAAAAATTCTTCGAAGGAAAACAGATGAGCTTTCAGAAAGAGAAGCAGCCTCTCAAAGCACACTGACATGCTACAGTCATGGCTGAGAGATAAATCAAGAAAGTGAAAAGCAAAAAACGAAGCAGGCGCTAGCCTGGAAACCACAAGACCGGAGAGTGTTGAGGCAAGTCAGAGCCATCATGGGGAAGCATAACACAGGAGGAAATGAGAACCATTAAGATAATACGGCAAGAGGCAAGACTGCTGAAAGTTGCCAAGATCACTGGTGAATTTAAAACTTGGCTCGCTGTTTCTCCGTCACTGCCCTTTCCTAAGGAATTGTGCTGACCGTAGGAAAATGTAGCTAAATACCAAGTATTTTGATTTGTGGAGCATCCCCAGTCTTCCACGAGAAACTGTTCTGTGCATGTCCGAGCAGAGCAAGAGGCACTCCTTGTCCCAAACGACTTCCACACTCAGCAGGCAAATAAAGAGAGGCTGCGATGAGACACACGGAAGAAAGCATCCCTGAGGCGCTTCCTGAGGACGCGACAGTCTCTTCACCAGAAATGATTTTTCACACAGCTTTGTATCCACTCATGAGGAGACCAAGGCCTGAGCCCCATCCACATAGAACACGAAAAGGGGAAGGGGAAATCAAGGGTGGGGGGAGGTGGAAGACGAAAGAGATTCTCCTGTTTAAGAAGCAGGGGCCTTCTACCTTTCAGCACGTTCCTTCGCTGGACCGGGAAGGGCATCAAGACTATGCCTTGCTCTGGCAGAAAAGGCTGATAAACGACCGTTTACTTTGGATGATAGCACTGCCCGACTCCCAGATCCACACAGTGAGTTTGTCTATGTAAGCATTACAACGAGCTTTTACGCATCCCCCAGCACCTATGGCTTGGCAATTTCTATTCTTTACTTCATGCTTCTTTCCCAGCCTTTCAGTTTTTTCTCTTTAGATCCCTGCTTCACTGAATACCTACTTCACTGTGTGGGTATCAACGCTGCATCACAGACTAACATATATTCACATACGGACTCCGTTAAGTGTTTTCTCCATTCTGTCACAGTCTTCCATATGAAAATCAGTGTACAGTTATCATGTCATATGGACTACATACTCTCCCAACACAGACTTCACACACAGGGAAGCAAGCGTCCTCTGCAGTCCTTGCAAGTCAGCTACTATGAGCACACAACTTTAAAAAAAAAAAGAAATGAAACCACAAAATGATGATTATACACACAAGAAAAAACGTGTCAGCCAGTCCTTCAGGGGTGCATAGCTGCAGACCCAACTGACATCAGCACTGACCTTGAGTTAAAAGCAATGTGTCTATTTATGTGTTCTTTGCTAGGTTTGCACTGCACTGCAGCTTCTCTGCAGATTTCAGGGGGAAATCAGCATTTTCACAAGGTACCTTTTCCTTTTTTTCTTCTTTATTTTGCTAGTAAACTGAAAAGGGTATGTTTCTCTCTTTTGGTCAACCGCATAAGAAAAGCGTTTATTAAGAGAGATTGTTACAAGTACGATAACGTAAGTTATCAGGAGCACTAATCTGTGGAGAATGCAACAAATACATTCCTACGTGGTAACTGAAGCGGTCATTATGCACTCAGGCTTTTGGTTTACTTCAGAGCTACTGGGTATCTGTTTCCTTTTTAATTTAGGAGTGCCAGTGCTCAATCTCCCACCTGGTTTGCTTTCCATATGCAACAACCACACAGCAGCTGACATCTACTTCCATTCTAAGTACGGATGCTACATATTCTTTCAGAAAACACCTTATAAATATATGTTTCCAGGAACTTCCCGAAACGGTGATTAGAAAATATATTTACCAGGTCTGCAGATTTAGTTAAACTCTCCTCATGCACACCTGGTTTGTAAGCCAACTTAAAAGCAACGTAACACGCCTCTGTTAAACAGTGACACACTTGGATATCTGATAGGTAAGCCTACAGACACCTGTAAATTTAGATCAGGTTTCCTGTGTTCTCCTCTCTACCTTGGCAGCTCAGTTTATTAAAGCAAACACTTCAGAATAGGGCAAGTACTTTGGATGCATCGGAGCCAACTGAGACGTTTTGCATCTTGCCAGCAACACGGGCTTGACTCGATCAGTCCCTGCAGTGCCGAGGGTTACATTTCAGACCTCCAGCGGGGCTACACGAGACTCCCTGAAGCCTCCAGCCGCCTGTGCTCCCCCAGGCTGGCGGGTGACAGAGAGGGGAGGCAAGGAGCTGGCCCGAGGCAGGCCCCGCAGGGCTTCTGGCCCGAGCCCGGCTCCCAGCCTGCCGCCCTCCACTGCTCCATTCCCAACCTTGACCGCCTTCCTGACTCCCAGCACAGGTGTGAACGGCACCTGGCGAAGCACTAACTTTGTTCTCTGTGTTAGCAAAACAGGAGTGCTGGGGTGCACCTCTTTGTGCGGGGTTACTGGCACCACGAGGCTGTCGGAGCACACCGGAGAGAAAGGCCAACTGTGCCACGGGGCAAATTCTCGGCTGCAACTGCAGTTGGGTGAAATGATGCAGAGTCCAATCTTCTCATGTCAACTAGCCTTTGTTGTGGTGGATTTCTTCACGCAACACCTGAGGCTTGTTGCCCAGTTCAGTTTGCAGCCCCTGATGTAATGTGTTATCTACTAGACTTCTAAAATTAATTTTTCTAATGCTTTTGAAGCTTAAGTTTTTCTGGGTTTTGTCTTATGTCCTCTTATACACAGACTGTGGCACAATCTCCCATGCATTCTCAAGTCCTCAGGAATCGATCTCAATTTCAGTGCACTACCTAAAAAGTCAGTGTAATACCTGCTGACTCCTCCTGGAAAGCCACGATTTACTTTATGGCTCCCTACACATTCTTCATGAAGCAAAACCTGTTTATCTTTCAGCTCAAGTTGAAACAAATCTGAACAAACAGCGTAAGGCAGGGACTACAGTCAAAAAAAGGTGACTGTTCCTCCTAGTGTTTTCTACGGCCTCTCCATCGTGACCTGGGCGGGGGGAGACCGACCACCTAGCACACGGCTGAACAGCAGCAGAACGCAGCAGCTAGGTATTGCCAACGATGTCTTTCTGCTACATGACCACGCAGTCAACATACACACCCAGCCCAGAAGCACGGTTAGTACTGCAAAGAGATGCAATTAATCTGTCTCGCAAACCAAATCTGAAGGGGGAATTAACAACTCCCATCTCTAGTACTGGAATTTACGTATCTTGTCATCATGCACAGGAAGAAAGAATAGTTCAGAAAGATTCTAAGAAATGCTATAGAAAATGTCCCTGGTCATTGCAGGAGGGTTGGACTAGATGACCTTTAAAGGTCCCCTCCAACCCAAACTATTCTAAGATTCTGTGGACTTAGCTTATATTTCCCAGATTAAAAATAATTCCACTACTGAAAATATGTATCTTAATAGGCCAAACTATAAATCTTCAACTCAAATGTTATTTACGCCTTAAACCGTAGAGAGGTAAAATCTGTCAAAGATGCAAACACTTCAGAAGAAATCTAACCTTTTCTATTAAATAGACACACGTTAAAAATTCAGTAGAGTGCAACAACTACTGTCTCTCAAGTCTTTCAGGAAAAAAGCTGTAAATATTCCCAGCCTGCTTTAAGAACAAAGCCAGATCCTTGGCAGGAGTGCTCCTTAGGTAATTGATGCAATGTTGGGCGGGGGGGGGGGGGAATAAACATCTAGGTGTCTCCATCCTACACTCTTCAAAAGAAGAACACTTAAGAGTTTTACAGATGCAGAAAACAAGCACAGAACAGTCCGGGACTGACAGGAACGGCGTAGCCTTGTTTGTGCCCAAAATCACATCTGTTAGCGTGGGAAAGATTCAGATACAAAATTTAGTCTTTCTGTTCAAGCACTGGCAGAGAGATTAGACATTACTGTGCACAGGCACGCATGCATCACTCCTGCCTGGTCTTCCAATATGGGTGACATCTCTCATTTTTACCACGGATAACGAAAAAGAAGCTAGTGAACTTTGCTCAAAAGAAAGTGAGAGTGTTGGCTGGTTTGTATGGCAGGACATACCTCCATGTAATTCCTTTTGTAAAAATAACAGAATGGTGGAGGAACAAGAACATGCATTACTGACAGGTGTAATTTCACCCCTGCTTGAAAGGCCACTGCTTAAAAGGGAGACGAAAGCCTCAAAATGATGAATGGGGATAGAAAAAAAAAAAAAACCACATCGGACAGAAATAACATTCGTGGTCTCAGGGGAGCCGAGTCACATGGTTTATGTGGTTTTTCATTTGGCTAAAGAGTCATACTGATTTACAACGTGCTCTGAAAGGACCTGATTGAAATTATCTTCATCTGCCTCCGGACGGCTCCTGGAACATGTTGGGGCATTTATAAACACTACCGGGGTATGTCCAGAGGACTCCACAGCAACAGCATGCCCCCCTCACATCAGCAGCAGTAACTACTATTAAACAATTCTTTTAAATTCATCTGGTGCTACCAAGCATAACCCAGACCCCACTGCGGTCAGCAACAGTTTCACAACCAAGTTTTATAGCACCAAAATTCAACTGTCCACGAACACAGACTTTTAAGTGTTATTAACTATTGTTAGTACAGTAATGACAGTCAGCTCCGGCCAGGGCCCTGCCGTGACAGACGTTACGCAGTTACCTCACAGCAAAGCCGGTGCCCGGTTTGAAGGGAACGCCAGAAATCGAAGGCAGGTGGGCAGGCTTCCGCGCTGGAACTGAGGGCAGCCTGGGTCAGCGAAAGGAGGGCAGAACAGGACCAAGGGGGGAACCCGGCGGGAGGAAGAACCAGCGTACCGGGTAATAGTAATGTGCAAGGGCCAGAGAGGGAAAGCAGAAAGGCTATCCAACAGAGACTGTGTGCTCATCCTTCCCTACCAGACAACGCACAAGAGCTGGAGCATCTCATGACCATCATTCAGAGCACCCAGGGACGGATCAGGGAAAGAAAAAAAATAATAAAGGGGGGGGTGGGGCGCGCAGGGGGAAGACATCTTTCTAGAGGAAAGATAAAAGGTTCACAGCACCTGACGCACACTCCCTGGACATGGGAGAGAAGCAAGAAGCACTCCTTAGAGCTCTACTTACTGTTAAACAAAAAAACCGCTGTGACCTATGGAACACGCACTACTGTTTTCTTCTATTCCTGAATAACAGAACAATTATCTCCATTAGTTTAGATTATATCCTTTGACTGGAGTTGTTTATTTGATCATCAGCTGCTGTAAACTTACATCGCAGATAGCACCTCCCCGCTGTAGCTTATCACAGCGAGACCCTTTGCCAGAGAGGTTTGGGCGCATCAGCTTCTAGGTTGTTTTTTCATCCTTCTGGAGAAAGCCCATTATCACGTTATAGAACGTCAGTTAACAGCCAGTTGTCTCCTTGCATAGGTCATTACAGATTACAAAAGAAGAGCTGATCCCTAATTTTAAGAATGTAAGTATTACCAGAAGCACTAAAAGACAGTTTTTGTTCAGAAAATACAAAGATGAAAAAGACTAAACCAAGATCACCAACAGCAATGTTTCTGGTAGACCTTTCTGCAGTGACTGGATCCAAGGCCCTGTAAGTGCTCAAATGTTTACAACCCCACGAGTCCATATTCACTAAACGCTATCGTACGTTTTCCAGAGAAGGAAATTCTCGCGGCATTTTCACAGTGCAAATTGTGACCCTTCTGGTCGCAGTGATGTGAAAAATACCTAACTTAAACATCAAGGAATGTACATGTACTATGCAAGAAAAACAGCCGCTTAATGAGAAAGATCTGATAACTGATTCTCTCCTTTGACTTACTTTCAAGCCAAGGAGGAGGGAAGACGACTGTTTTACCTTTGGTATTTTAGGTTAACAACCTGTTTTCTCCTGATTTGTTTTATTTGGCATTTGTGGGACACTTACATAGGTGTTATGAGTATATACGCCAACACATGTGCTTAGAAGAATTTCATTAAGGCAAATCTGCCTCTCAAGTGTTTGTTTTTGTACCTTGCCATTTATGATCCAGGACGGCCAAACTGAAAAAGGTTATTAGAACAACAATGCTGACTGAACATCATAAAAATAGACAATAATAAAGCAATTAAGCATGAGAGGGCTGCATCTATTAAAGAAATAGTCTACAGGCTCTGCGAAAGCGAAGTAGGTAGAGTTTCTCATATGCTGTCAAGATCCATTACTCGAGCACTGCAGAAACACAGCGACCCCATGTTCAACATGTCTGAAGAGAAGTTCGTTCCCAGCACTGCCAAGTGCCTGTGGCATGATGCAAAATAATTTTCTCTGTCTCTTAAAGGGAAAAATGCATCCCTTCTCCTTACTTACAGGATGCTGGTCAAACGTCATTATAAACTCTTCTAACCGTGCAATACCTCGTAAAAAGGGCTTCTGTTTGGGTTCTGCAATGCTGTTTTAAGTACAAATACACAGATATTTACAAGTGTCATTTGTTGAAATTGAGATTAGCTTCCTTTAGAAGTTGATCTGTAAATGATTACGGTTCTCATATTTCTCTCCCAGGCAGCTCAATACACTGTCTAGTTCTACGATTTTGCTGTTCACAGTGAAAATTGTTTCCCAGATAAAGACACAAGATTGGAGATGTGACAAGTATGCTCTTTCCCCACCACCGCCTTTTTTCTCCCCCCCTCCCCCCGAGGGGAGCTGTTCAAAACTTACATAGCGGTGAGGAAACAGCCCCAGCTGTCTAGCGAGAATTACCATTTAAGTTAAGTCGCAAACAGTTGAAATGACATTTTTAACTAACCGCTTTTGAGATGCTTACATATAACACGCCCGTACAGCACTATTTATCTACAAGCAACACAAACTTTGCTTCAAAACAAACATGGATCAAAATAAACTTGTAAAATACCCACAAATGCTAATCTCTCTCTCGCCCTTGCTTTTTCACTCATAATGAGATATATACTTGGTACTCTCCCACATTATTGAAGGGAAAGCATTTCATTTTCACACAATAGCATCCTGCCTGACGGAGAGAATTTTCTAGACTGCCTGCCTTAATATGAGTTTTCAGTTTCACGAAAAACACGCACAGAACATAGATTTCACAAAACACACATCTACACGTTCCCTCCCTCATCAAGGACGGCGCGTGCCACCGCCCCACTATGGCTGACTTTTGCCCTCAGGCACGTTCCCTGATCTTGTGAGTCAACCCTCAGAGCAGACCCAGGGGCAAGAGCCTCCTTCAGAGAAAAGAGCGGCAGAACCGAACAGGCACAATGATAGTCTGAAGTTCTCCGAAGACAGCTAGCTAGCTAGAAAACGCTCCTTACAAGTTATCCGGGGGTTGCAAAACCTTCAGAGTCAGCAAATCTGCTAGAAAAGCAGCTCTGCCACACTGGAATACCCTCTGCCAGGAATCCTCTCTGTACTGACATTTTGGCTAAGTAGGAGGGTCGGCTACTGTGTAACATAGTGCTCTCATATTCCAAGTGAGTTCTCGAATAAGTGCAGCATGTTATTCACAACATTCTATTTCAACTGCATCAGAGTGCTTTCCACACGAAATGGAACATCTCCCACGCATTGCAGCGTCACCACGTTCCAAGTTCCTGCGAGATAAAACCAACGTATGCTGTCTTTGTCATTCATGGAGGGTTTCAACTGATGCACGTGGTTGACCTCAATTGTTTTCTAGGTCTACAAGGAATGACCTGTGGGCGTACTTTATACAGGTGCTAGGGTCATTTATTACTCTACCATTCAAAAAGTACATATCATAATGAAAGCATATGCTGTATTGACTAGTTCTATAATGGTTTGAATTAGGAGGTCACTGGGTACTTGGCAAGAATCTCTATGACCATCCGATGACTTGTTGATTCAATGTCATGGTACCAGTAAACACTCTCTCAGTAAACACTCAATCACAGTGAATCACTTGGTTGAAAAGCAACTATTTCTCCTCATAACAAACTCTGTTCTCAGTGACGTCCAACACTCCGCAAGTATGTACAAAGTACAGCTATAAAGTTGTTCACATTAACAGGCAAGGTAGCCAAGAACGTCACTCAAACACTAAGAAGGGAAATACTTCGGAATATTGCGTATAACATACAGAACCCCCTTAAAGCCCATTAGTTCTCATTCCAGCTGTCTTATTATGCTTCTTTCAGTAACGCTCTGAATGTCTTTTCTTACAGCTGGTTTTGCACTGAGTCTCACTTATCAGACCATTAGTTAATTTGAGCAAAAGCAACGATCTGTTGACAGAATAGCTGTTTATTTCATTCATTTCCACCAAAAGCTTTCATGCATCAACTCCTTCCGCCTTTCTCCATTGCTTCCTTTAGAGGTAATAATTTATAATGTGAAAGTCATAGTGTTTGGTAACATTAGGCAGCCAGATGGTTGGGTTTTGTTTTCCATAGCTTGGAAAAGAGAAATACTCCTATTGTAAAGGTTCAAGAGCTGAAAACGCTAATAAATACACGTAGGCATAATGATTTTTAAAAGTCAGTGACCAAAAAAAAAAAAAAAGAAATTGTTTTTTAAAATATCACCATTTATCTATCAGTACCATCGCATTTCACTGAGCTTACCCAGATATCTTTGTACCACACTGCTTATTTGTTTTAAACTAACATTATAAAACACATTTAACCTGAAATATGATGCCTAAGAACAAACACTGAAAGGCTCTTAAAACACGTGCACGCTATTTAAGAAAATAGGTTTTCCAGTTAAATCACATGTTATTACTTATTTACTGAGAACTGACAACGTCCTTCACAAAGGCATTCACAAAGGTTCATTTCGTGCGTGCCCAAGAGCGACGGAGAACTATCTCTGGAGTTACATGAACCAACTTCCAATTCGGATCTTGTGTGTAACTGGTTTTAACTCCGGTCACACCCACTGGGCTTACATTTACACCTGCAAAAAGCTACTGCTGAGAACGCGAAGCAAACTGAAGCTCAAATTCAGCTTCCAGTTCAACACAGGAGGAACCCAGCTGACAGCAGCAGAGAAATACCGAGATCAATATGGAACCCAAAGGTCCTTACGCTGAAGATTCCGCCCTCCCCCTTCCCCCCCCCATAAAATAGTGCTGGCTCAAGGAAGGCTATAAGTTAGTAGTATACATACAAGGAGATGGGGTTCGGGCTCCATTTAGCTCAGTGGTGTCAAAATAGCCACTGACTTCTGCAGGGGCATGACTTCAACCTCCATTTCCAAGTAGAAAAAACACTACATCAACAGATGTGGTGAGCAGCCGGCTAGTACATGTTCTCTGCTCTGTACAAGGATCCTACAGAAACATATCCCAGAAAACAAACAAACATCCTTAAGGTAAACTTGCCATTTCACCATCTGAATTAAACGTTTTCAAACTGGTATTTTCTGACTTTAAACATAGCAATTTTTTTCAGAATACTTAATAAGCAAAGGGCTATGGCAGAAAGCAAATTCAAGTTAGAGAAACAAATTTGTGAGCAAGTCAATGTCAGAGACCAAGAAAGTTAGCATTAAAAACAATACAGAGTAGCCACTTGAAGAACATTTAAGTGTATGAGACTGAAAAGCACAGTGGTTCATCCTGAGGCAGCCACACTGCCATTCCTCACTGCCGGAAGAGGTTAGAGTTCTCTTGCCATCAAATCAGGACTGCCCCTCCACAGCCGTCACGCTCGCCAAAAGCCCTCCAAACCCCAAGCACGAGTAAACCCTGGAATCGCCACGGAATGCGAATCACACATTTGAATCACTAAACAGCCACTTGAGCTTTCAGAAGACAAAATAAACTCCAGGGAATAAAAATGAGTAAGTCCAAGAGACCCAGCCAGTTGGAGGAGAGTGACCCCAAAGGCATCCCTCAGGAGGGTGCTGCCTCCAACCTCTGCTGCTTATCCTAGGAAGGGTAAGATGGTGGCTCAACTGCCTTTCCCATGGGAAGAGGAAATTATGGACAGCCACTCCCCATCTGGAGACAGCCAACACAATATGTGACAGACTTGGGCTTATTTTCCACATGCCTAGAGAACGTCTAACAACAAACTCCTGTAACGCTACCTGAACCCTCCAATTCTTGATGTCTTTGCTAGAGGGAAGACCCTGTCCCAAATTTCATCAATACTCCTTTTCAATCACTTAGTAAAGTGTGAGTCCCACAAGCGTCTGCTTCAGGACTCAAAAACAATCAGAGTTGTTCTGTTAGTAGGAAAGACATTTAGCTCTTTTTCCCCCCCCATGCGTAGTTTAGTCAGTGACTTAACCCGAGTATGTGGAGTCTCTAGAAACCTTTATTTTCTAGCTAGAGCATTTATAGAGTCACCTTTATTTACATTCCTATCCCTCTTTTTTTTTTTTTTTAAATTCACAATTTCAGAACTATGTGAATGAACACATGACAAATTCCTCCCCATCAACAACTTAAGCACACAACTCTGACATTCTTGGAAAACAAAAGAAAGTCTTTCAAAATATTTCTTGTATGACTTGTTAAATTGTATTCATGCAAGCACCCTGACATTGAGAATCAGCCTTCTGAATTGGCCAACTATGGCTACTTCAGGAAAACAAAATAGTAGGTTTGGTTTAATTTATTTATAGTCTGTGATGGCCTGTTTGTCTGTGTTTTAGTGATGCTCTTTGATGATTCAGCAAAGCATTACCCACTTCAAGGAGTTCTCTTCCTATTGAGAGTTTTATTTCTTCAAGCTGATAGGCCATGATGGAAGTTTTCCATTGCATGTGCTACCGTTTAACACATCCTACTCTCACAAATACAGTAAGCTGAACTGCAACGTACACTAAGATTAGCATTCTTTACTGGGTTGGCTCTATTTAACAGACCCACTAAAAAGCAAAAATTTGGCACTCATCTAAGTCCTATTCAGGAGAGACCTCAGGCTACATTTGCACTGGACAATCATGCAACACCAAGAGCAGGACTTCAAGAACGAAACACGCAGAGCCAGAGACCATGTGTCCCCACAACGTACCAGTTTGGGGATCTTTACATCACAGTAGCATTAGTCTGATGCCAAAAACTGGCTATCTGTAAGAGGATGGTGTCCCGGGAGCCCAGCTTCTTGTTTGATGTCTCTTTTTTTTCCAATTAAAGCCAATAAGTGCATTTCAAGATCGCTCTGCGAAGCAAGACCAACGTGTGCTAAGTGGGGCCGACTGACAGAATTGTTTCAAAATCGCCCTCCTCATCCCAACTCAAATGCTAAGGTAGACACAGCCTCACATACATGTATGCAACCGCTCATCAGTCCCTCTCAAGCTGTCTTTATAAGGAATGCAAAATTCCTGCT
>NW_009232581.1:123568-144913 GCF_000690835.1 Fulmarus glacialis
CCAACTACAAGGTCTTTAAAGGGAGCTTAATTGGTCTTGAATTAATAGCAGTTAATAAAATTATGCATTTTGATCGGAATTCTAAGTGAACCTTGAGGTCTTCTGACAACAGCTAAAACCATTCAAATAATACGACACATGCCTTGCTGTCAGCTCATCTGAAACATGACCGTTTGCCACAACACAAGTAATTTGCAGTTACTCACAGCTGTTACGTCACTAAAATGATACAATTCATGTATTCTATAAAATGTACTCAGCTCTCCTAACTTTTGCTTCGCTTTCGATAAATCTCAGAAAAGAATGAAGAAATAAAAGATGCTCTATATTTCTCCTCTTTTTCCACATGCTCTTCTACATGGAGCATCAGTTTTGCAACCTTCTGATGGAAAATGCACAGTACATCTAAGCATGCGATTTTTAGCCATTTAAAATAATCTTCAGTCCACATACTACAATTCAACTAGAATGATTTTTCCATGATACTGCACCTATGACTTACAGAGAAGGAATCTTGGGAGGGAAATAATAATTATATTAACTGGTCCTTTTTAAGATCTGTTTCTCCAGAACAGATTGGATAAACACACACACAAAAAAAATCATACTGAATGTAAGAGCTGCCTTTGAGTGCTGCATAACATTTTAAGAAAGCAAGCAAAGCGTTACTTATCCCCTTCCTGTTGCCAGTACTTCATGATCCTACCTTCATGAAATAGTAGAAATAAAAGCCCACCGTAAGTGTACAGCCAGCTCCCTAACAGCTGTTTTTGAGGTTCAGAGGACTCTGGATCCAACAGCCCCATTTCCAAGCATTCCAAGTGCTTTTATACTCGGTTTCACCTGTTGCCCAACGTGGATCGGCATACAGCACACAAACAGTAGCAATGACGCCTACAATTTCTAGAGATATAAGGAAGGAAAATATAAGGAAGAAAGGTTTCGCTTGTCATCTGCGCAAGAAGTCTCAACAAGTACCGTGATTTCCACGCATCCCTACCCACTTTCAACTGGGGAGAAATGCACACTAAGCCTTCAAGAGATGAAATAAAAACATTACATCTACGTCCAGGAAAGACAGTTTCATTTCTTTCATACTACGCTCTTTCCAATGCCAGGGAGTTTGATATATATTTTCTATTTCAAGGTCAGAAGTCATTTGTTTGAAATTAAGTTATTATTACCTGCATGACTCACACAATTTCCACAGCGATTTATTAAACAGACAAACATGGGTTGAGTTAAAAGGGAAATAAACGTTTCTATCATACCCTCTTTTTTTTTTGAGAAGGAACCCTTCATAGATGTTGGGAAACAGTAAAGGGAAAAAAGATCATGTCAGCACATTATTGTTGGTCATATACAATGCAACCTTATGCTTCATCGAGTTTTCAACACAGGAAACAGGGATATTAGAAAGTGCCTAATTCACAAGTTTTTCTGAGTCAGCTACAGCGGTTGCTTTGAACGGCTGTAAAGGAACAAGCTGTAACCAGTGCTTTTATACACCTTCAATAATACACGTTTCAAAGCCGAAAAGGCCCAGCCATCTAACTGCTTTCACAGCCAACACTCAGTGCAGAAAAAACTAAACAAGTTCCATTCTAGTAGGCATGAATTTCATCTGATCTCCTGGTTATAGCTCTCACATGTAGCTCTCAGAACAGGTACATTTCTTGTTTTTTTTTTTTTTCCTTGTGAAAAACTTTTTTTCCCCCATCAGTGGAACAGGGGGAGGACGGATGAATCCTTAGCTTACTAATGTCCCTAATTTCCATCAACAGATTCCACCTAATTATTTGAAGTGCCTAAACACTTCTGACGCTCGCACTGATGCCCACAAGAACCTAACTATAACTTGTTTGGATCGCCATGAAACCCAAATCCAAGCTTGCAATGTACCTATGTCTTCAGATACATCAGTGTACTGTAGTCTTGCTCTCTGCCCCATCACCCCAAGCGTCTCCCAGAAGATCAGCCTCAAGGTATTCGCACAGTAACCGAGCGACTTGATCTGGGAAACAAAGCGGAGTTCCTGAGTATTGCATAATTTCCTAAAGCTTTTGTAAATACAAACTATGATATCCACGGAGCCCTTTATCACCTTGAATAAACAAGTAATATTTAATGCATACCAGAGTATAGGTGAGGGCTAGATAGGGTAAACATACACCTGTGTAAAAAAGTTGAGACCTCTCTGCCTGCCGAGTTCATCTGATCATAATACTTGCATTGGATTTCAGGTGAATTCTCATTTATGAGAACATAGAGAATTTACCAGTACTGCCAAAATCCATCGGTAGCCCATTGTTACCTTACCCTGCAGCCCCCGCTCATTTTTTAAAACTATCTTCTACTTCATACATCTTATTTCTCACGTAAACTTTTCTGGCTCAAGTTTTTGAATGGAACTGGTTAATAAGCAAATACATGCAACACTTCTGTCATGACAGGCTCATTTTAGAGAATTAACCTCCCAGATCAACTTGACATATGGATGACCTGGAAAAGCCAACACGAAACCGAGAGGAAATAGGAACCTCAGCTAATCGAACCACACAGAGTCACCAAGCACTGTCAAGTGCAGTTTTCAAGACTCGATATTTTTTAATCCTCCTCCTCCCACGCTATGTGAGAAAAGGAGACAGTTTACCCTGCTTTCTTGTTGCCCTTTTTCTTTTTTTTTTTTGTTGGGTTAGGTTTTTTGTTGGGTTTTGTTTGATCGGTTTTGTTCTGGTTTTGTGTTTTTTGGTGTTAGGTGGTGGTTTTTTGTTTGGTTTTTTGAGGGGGGGTCGGGGGGGTGGGTGGTGGTGGTGTTGTTGTTGTGTTTTTCAGTACAAATAGGATAGACTGGCTGTATACCCAGAAAATCATCTTCTGGCAGAGGTTGATTTCTAAGGGTCCAGACATACCAGCAGAGTCCCACCGGCAACATCAGGTGAGAGCACTGACACTGTTCGCTACACCTCCTACATGTAATATCCCTGTCACTGTGACATGCAGAAGAAGTGCTGCTAACCCTTAAATAAAGGGCTGAGCCTTGCTGTGGATAATGCTACAGCAAAGTAAGTATTACAAAAAGCTTTGTCAAGATCACAATCATTCAGCTTCTGACAAGTTTTTGAGATCCTTTTCTTTTTCATCTCCCATTTCTGCAGAAATCCCGAAGTCTAGCTCCAAAGCAGGTAACCCCATCAAGCAGCATTGACTCCTGTTGTGCTGAGGACCACCATGGCCCGTAATCTTATCCTGACAATGCTGTCACACGTGTGCGGTGATTTTTGAGGTAAACCACAAAGCCTTACATAGCCTGGTCTGGATGGACTGAGAAAAGTTATTCTTACGTTGACCAGCCTTTTGTAAGGCATCCCAAGGATTTAATTAAATTGCTCATTGGCTCAGAGAGACCCAAGTTGCTATTGTCACATGGTGCCATTCAAAGGACGACGGGAACTCATATGATGACGCCCTGCTGTGTCTCTCATTTCCATTAGTCCAACTTGTGTGACTTGGAAGCAAGTCCCACGGCTTGCGCTGCCTTCATCTCAAAAGGAGGAGCAGGTTCTAGATATCACATACTGAACAGAGCAGCACAGAAACCATGCAAGCGTCTCGCTGAGCACAGACGGGATCCTGCATTGTAAGCATTGCTTGGCAGTAGTTTTAGCTTTCCAAATAGGCAGTGTTTTCTTTGGGTAGGCTGGTCTTCTCAGCGACCAGCGTACATAGTCTTAGAGCCCAAACGCAACCCCTAAAAACGTACGGAATTGTCTACAGCCCTAGTAATAGTACAGGTGGCACGGTCAAGATAAAAAAAACAAACATGGCTTCATAAGGGAAAGCTTCTCTCTGTTGGTTCAATTAGGTATGCAATAGTAAAAACCAAAAATGCCTTTTGTGTGCATTTATTATTGCAGCCAACAGGTTTATGTTCTGAAACACTATTTGAAAAGCATTCCCACACTGAACGGTATTAAGAAAACATTATGGGGTCTCCTGTAAACCAGCAAACTGCAGGAGAGTCAGAGTTGAGGCTGAAATTGCACCCTTGATATACTTCATTATATCTAGGTATGTACTGAATAGCTTGTAATAATACTCACAGTTCCAAAAACTTTTGATACGTAACCAGAGGCTGTTTGGGGGGCCTAGAAATTCTATCACTGCAGGAGGCCTGGAAACTTGGGAACTGAGACCAGCTGTCTTCATTTTCACGGGACACTTACTATTTATTTTTTATTTTAGTTTTAAAGGCTAGCCCACAATTTATCTACCTGCATTTTTTAGAGCCCTGCATGTAACTCGCCAAGCAGAGCACTAAAACCTTATTAGCACTTTCTGAATCCAAGCTCTGCTTAACACAGCTGTGGTGGCTCCCACCTGCTTGTTTCAATATCCTCTGCCACAGCAGCATAAGGACACACAGCACAAGAGCAGAGAGGGGAACCAAGCTAGCCGCAACATATAAAGACATGCCTCAGAGCATCAGAAAAAGGAAACAAACAAAAAAATCCCTCCAAAAACTCTTTTGGTTTAATAAAGCCAAGGAGTTTTGTTTTTTGGTTTGTGTTTTTTTGGGGTTTTTTTTGGTTTGTTTTGGTTTGGTTTTGGTTTTTTTTTTTGTTTTTTAAAAAAAAAAAGAATCATTTTAAGCATATGAACCTATTCTACCTTTTTCTGTCCAGGTTTCTCAGGGCTGAGTTTCACCCAAGGAGGGGAATCTCTAGCAGAAGCTTCCAGGAGTTCCCAGACTGCACTGGATCCAGTTTCAGGTGCTCCACGAATGCTACTGCTCTGTGCCCACCTCGACTCTTTCCAGTGCCCTCCTTAGGCCCTCTACGGTCACAGAAAAGCACATTTCATTTCCCACCCCCAGATCCACGCAGCACCCCGTCATCACAGCGAGGGGACTGGAATCAGTCCGTCCGGGAGGGAGGTCTCAGGCAGTCCGAAGTGCTGGGCTCAGCCCTGCGGCCTCTACATGAAGCCAGAAATACCTGTCAGTGCAAACTGACAGCCCTTTTCTGCGCTGAAAGGGTTCTGCATAACTCAGTAGTGCCCCCATCTGTACAATGAAGAAGTTACATTTCCTTTATAGCATGCTCTGAAAACTACGGACAGAAAGGGACCTACAAGAGTAAGGTGCTACAACTAGCAACTGCTTTTTTCTTTTTTAACATTATAGCAAACACGTGGAATAAGTCACAGAGTGCTTCCATTTTCAAAGCTAAACCATCACGGTGTTTTTCCATCCTATCTCTTATCTGCCATACATCACGTTTTGTGTCCTATTTCCCCCGTAGAAATCCCTAAATATCCCAAGAAGCACAATTCCCAGGATATTTGTCAGCCAGCTGAAACCACAAGGTGTTTGAAGCTTCATGAGAAAGCTTGCTCACATATGTTGTGGAACCACGCTTCAGGCAGCATTTCCTCTGCAAATTCTACGAGATTAATTAGCTCGCCATAAAAGAATAAATATCGACCCTAGAATTATGGGAGGGAGGGAGGGAAGTTACGCTTTTACTTCAATTAGAAGAGTTGAAGGAAAGCAAAAAAAATCATTAGTGTATGCCTCATCAACTTCCTAAGCAAGCAGAACCAGGAAATAAGATCACAATCACTTTTGACTTGCAGAATGGCCAGCGCTGCCTTTGCAGGCACTTTTATTTTTCTTTACGATAAGAGGCAATCTAACAGACAAAAATGCAGGCTCCTTGTACCCCATAAAGAAGACAAGAAACAGCACTATTCTATCTAAACATAGCAGTAAGACCAGGACAACCATTCTGGGCTCATTTTCAATTGTGTTATGAAGTTTAAATGGAAGCAGATTGAACTTAAATCATGAAACTCAAAACTTCCCTCCTTATACAGCATGCGGGCCCAAACTCTTCTTTGTGCAAAACTAAAGCTATTAAAAAGCCAAGTACACAGAACCATCCTCCCTTTAAATCGAAGGCTATTGATCTAGCTATACTTACAAGTGGCAATTTAATCTTCAGCGACCCTGTCGCCCGAGCACACCTACATGAGCGTGGGGGAGCGACATACAAAGCAGGAGAGATTCCCAAGCGGCCTCTGACAGCATAACCCCGGTCCAGTAAAGCACCGGCAAGCACAGCGCACCCACAGCTTTGCTAGCGTGCACGAGCCGGCCGCGTCAGGAGGCACATGGCCACATTCATAACACTTTCCTACGTTAGACCCAACATATCCAAACTCAGCAGGCAAACTCCAACAGCACCCATGTTAATGAGTTTCAGAGAGATTCTCCCAACAAACAGGCTGCATCTTCCTCTATTTAAAGCACACGTGGGAATGGATTTTGCAAGGCAGGAATCGACAACTACTTATGAAATCAAAATACACTTCACTAGATGTTCTTCCTCTTGTATCCTTCTGCTCATCACTTACCTTATGTAGACTTCTGGGCAGTTTTTTCATATGCTTTGCTTATTTAAAAAAAAAAAATTAACGACAACGGATTTCTAGGTTTCAAGCAATCGCTCCTAAATGAAACAATTTTTTTCAAATGTTCCACCTGACATTTTCCTGTAAAATACCTCTTTTTCCTACTCAGATTCATTTTTAAGCTGTAAAGAAGATTGTGATCTCACAGGTACTCACAGAAATTTTTCCAGTACGATTGGCTTCCTCCCGTTCTGCCAGGGCCCGCAAAAAGTTATCTTTCAGTTCTTTTCCTATACTTGCTAGTGACCTAGAAAAAAAAGGGTACAATTATTACGATTAATTATTGCCACAGACTTTGGGCTCACTGTTGGGTTAAGTGTTGTGTAAATATAAGGAGACAGTCCTCACCCTATCGTAGCTAACTGGTCTATTGCCTGTTCTGCTTTTACAAACCCTTAAACCGCTCAAAAAAAAAGATGTACGATATAATAGTAGTTTATCAAAAGGTGACTTCTGCTAACGCACATTTTCAATTATATATCCAGAATAATCTAAGTGCTTATTCTATATCTCCAAAATTATGGCCAATGTCATGTTTACATACGAATACCACATTTTCACAGTGTACCAATATAAACTTAAACAGATTTAATACCTTATTCTCCAGCCAACAAGTAATCAAATGAACTACTACATAGTTAGACTGCCTGGTGTAGGAGGGTCAATATAGTTTCTGTATCCTTAGGTACAAAGCATGAAAAGAAAAGGCAATTTTGTTCCACAACAACTGGCAAAAAAACTAAACCAAACAAAAACAAAACAAAAAAACCAAAACCACAAGAAAGGACACCATACACTAAAAATTACTTGTTAGCCTTTGAACATAGTGCTCTAGAATTCAAAGAGTCATTAAAAATAGAAAACATGCATCAGATGGACAAAAGCACTGAATGTTGGACAAACCCTTCAACAGAAACGTGACTCCTTACAACAGTTTCTGCAAGTCTCTCAGCCTAATCTAAAGCCCTTCTCCATCTGCAGGGGTCATTGCGCTCACTCCAGCGTACTTCGCACACTCAAGAAGGAAGCGGAGACTTCCTAAATCCTGCATCTCAGTGGCTTCCCCGGGAACTTTCCTCCTTTTAATGTCTCAAGTAGCGAATGCTGGCTGGAAAGCACTCTCTCAGGCAACCCAAGGCAAACCAGTGCCTCTGGGTTCAGCACAGATCTACCTGAAAGGGGAAGGATTATTACATCCCCCCACTATCTCGATGTGAACATTTCAATAAAAAGCAGTAGCATTTGTCAATCTAAGTAGACAGAATACACCATCAATAAAGATCTTTCTATCAAGTATATAAATGTATCGAGTTTCAAATAACAGAGCCCCACAAAAACTGAAAAAATTCCCTTTGGTAAGTTTTTAAATATAGACGTGCATGGTTATGTCCTTAAACTGAGAGAAAAGCCAAACTATCTAAGCTTCTAAACTCTCATGTAGAGCTATCAGGTCAATCTCTGGCCACTTTACCAGCTGTTATCCAGAAGCACATTAGTTCGAAGCTGTTTCAGAAGTGCATCTGCTGCAGTGTAAAAATAAAAAAAAACAGACTAGCATATGGATTAAAACACCTCAATTAATTAGATGTAAAAGACGGATAAGAAACGGTGTATCAAATTTTCCTTTGCCTGTCCAGTTAAGATATCTAGATTCCCAAAGTCTTCCTTTCTCTGGCAGAGATTAATACTAAATCAACAATAAATCCACGTTTAACAACTGCTCCAGCCAACTTCACTTGAAGTTTGCGGCTCCTATTTTGAACCACAAGAAGGCTGTGGGTACCTGAAAGATTATGTGTTTTTATCCATTTAAACCTTATGTCCCAGTACGAGACTTCACCTTTCCTTAAAACCTTGTCTTCCTCCCATCCTTCAATCACCAGCAAAATAATCACTGACCCACTTGCAGAACACTAAGATGTGTAAAACTTCTTTTTTAGTAAATACCGTTACTTCTGCATTAGAACACACTGAGCCGTGCCTGAAATCAAGCTGCACTTTTTCTGAAAAATAGGAGTTATCACTGGGTGGCCCTGTCCAGGTCAAAAATCACGGAGCATTAAAACACAGGGCTAAAATATCACAGGTGCATCACAGGTGTAAGGCAGCAGCTTTTCACAATCCCCAAGATAATTCCATAAGGGCATTATTGTGCCTTCCTTGCTGTGTTGACTATTTGGGGTCTATTTCAGCAAGTCCAACTTCTGAAAGATGGAAGATAAGAAAAGGCATCATCTGATATGTATGTATTTTCTATATGCTATTCTCAGCGACAAAGCCCCCTTTGCTCTATAGAAGATGCGTCAAGATCTACAAAATGAAGGGGGAAAAAAAAAAGTCTGTATTTGACTAAAATAAAATTCGTTCTCCTACGGCCCGCGAGAAAAACCGTCAACAAGAACATTATGGCCAAATAAAACATTAGAAATGCAACACATCATGGTTGAAGTGACACCGAAGCAAGATCACTTGGAGGAGAGCTTAGTATTAACTGGCTGCTTTTTTGTAATAAAGAGGGGGGTGTGACAAAAGACCCTCACCCCCAAGAAAAAAAATCAAGAAAAATTATTCTTGGGTCGTATCTGAGAAACATATGAAACATTTGTTCACTTAGAGAAATGTTTTTAGAAATATATCAACATCATTTTACCCTCACGACAATGTCCCTATGGCCTAAAAGTTTAAAAAAAAAAGTTCACGGGACCAGTGAATGCAGAAAAAAAACCATGAGGTGCGTCCTCTGTATCAGACACTTAACCTCTTTGAAATCCCACTTTAAATATTTACTATTACTATATACACTATTACTGCATAAAGAATAACAGAAGGTATCGCTGTTAAATTCGAATCACAAGAAAGCAGAAACAGGCTCAGGCTATTCTGAGGTAAACCTTTATAAGTTCAGAAAACAAGAGTGTTAGAGAGAACGAGGAGCTTAACACTTAAAAGCCTGAATTCTAAAAGTCCAGGATCTGGAAGCATCCCCCAGCATCTACGCAAGTATTTCTCGAAGTAGGGACCAAGAGCTAGTTGGTAGACCTTCCGCTCTTTTTAACTAGCAAGGATTCACCCCTTCATTTCCCGCATGAATGTGTGTGTTGTTTCTTAGACTCGCGTTCTTTTTCACTTCTTTGCCCCTTGGGATGTGCGTCCTCCGCCTCGCCATTCCACCTCTGAGATCCGTCTCCCCTCTCGGGGCTTGCCCACACAGAAAAAGTGCACCCGTTTACCTTGAGGGAGATTTTCAACTAAGGTAATTAAAACATAATGAAAGGTCACACGAATATTCTTAAGACTGGCTTAAACCATGCTCATTTCAGTATCCAACGTAATCAGTTAGTAATTGACCTGACTTAAACTGTCCACAAGGAACTGCAAGCTGCTGCGGGCATATATTTGCCTTGAACTGGTTTTAAAAAAATCAGTTTGACTTTAATACACTGTACATAAAGAATTGCAAGCTTCTGGAGACTTAAGCGTGCACCGAATTAGTTTTAAAAAGTTCCAATTATACATGGTGATCATCTGAATAAGGCCACGTGTTCACTAGGAAGATGCAGCATTTAGGGAACTTTGTATGAGCGCTTGTTACTAGCCCGTCTTTGAGAACGAAAGGAGATTTTTCTCTCCCTGCCACAGCGGCACATACATTCTCCGCACTCTAGTTTACCATCACAGCAGAAGACTGAGAAGAAAAGATCAAGGCATTCCACTCTGCAGAAGTTCCCACACACATAAACAGGCTGAAAGTTTGGGGTGTGACTAATTAGGAATTCATGAAGGCCACGTAAATGTTTGTTCCAGCTTCCTGCCAGGCGAGATGAGGGAGTTCTCCGAGCAGGGAGAAGCGGCGAGGAACGCTCTAGCAC
The DNA here is from genome assembly GCF_000690835.1 of Fulmarus glacialis. Classification (NCBI taxonomy): domain Eukaryota; kingdom Metazoa; phylum Chordata; class Aves; order Procellariiformes; family Procellariidae; genus Fulmarus; species Fulmarus glacialis. The sequence goes on from NW_009232581.1 coordinate 133,912, forward strand.
CCACCGAACGCAACTCCTGTCTAATGAGGGTTACTCAACTTGCCATGATCTAAAAATTGCTGTTTAAATGAATTTAAAAAAAAAAAGTTACTTCCTAATATCTGTATTAGGTCCTGCACAAAGCTACAGGATTACGGATTACATACTAGTATAGAAAACGCGCTTGCAGGTTACAACAGCCCTTGAAAAGGAGAGCACAAATATTTCATTGTTCGCATACATTTATGCATCCCCTGCACCACATATGTAACCGTAACACTCATGCACTGCCCGAAACTACTCCTACCACTCAGTTCATGCCTCAGCATACTTACTGAAGGGTGCTTTAGAGTGAGAGCCCAATTTACGAGGCAGCATTATCTCTTGACAAGGCACTCTGATGCTAAGTGCGGTCACCTGTACTCGTCACTGTGCATTTCTGACTGATGGTATTTTGAATTATTACCTGCACCACGTGGGTAGAGGCCCACACTGAGAGCAGGATGTTACTGTGCTAGGTGCTGTCCAACCCTCCTGTCTTGGTGAGCTTTGAAACCCAACACCCAGACACAGAAAAGCCTGCTGGAAAAAGTAAAATACAGGAGAAGGTTACTATTCTCATTTTTCAAACGGGAATCTGACACATGCTAAGCTGAAGCAACGTATCCAAAGATAACACAGAATGTCTCTTCAAACATGTTGTTATTGTCACCAACCTAGCGGCAAATGCTCCGTAACTAGTTGTGTTGAATGCTAATTCCCATATTAACTTCTCCCCTCTGAAAATACGCTTTTCCCGCAGATACAGAAGAGGGAGCATTAACAATGACTAACACTCCTCACTACCGTGTCCTTCAACGGAAGCAATACTGGAAAGAAGTATGACAGTTTAGCAAAAATAGAAGGGATACTTTTCTAAAGGAACTTGTTTGCATACAGAAACTCCTATTGATATTAACACTATGAACTGTTGGTTGCTGGTTGTAATTCCATAAATACAATTCTTACTTTATGATGCTCAAAGTTTCACTTACGAAACCGTACATTTCTATACTATCTTGTTCCTTCCAAGCTGCTCTCCTCCTTCCAAGGGCTCCTAGTATCTTCCACCATCCCACACACCCTTTTCACATTCCCAGTTCAGACGCCTTTTGCTTGCAGCATGCTTTTTTGGTCTTCGCTGATAGGTCTTAGTGAAGCAGAAAGAAGGAAACCTCTTTTTGAACTTGGGCTACGGCTCCTTGATTCTTATTTTGACAGGCTACGCTGCTTTTTTTCCATTTTGCTATGGTTCCCTAGGGCTTCATTTATTTTATTTTCCTACATCTTCTACCATGTAGGCTTTTCCTGAGAGCACTGGAGTCACAGTTGGAAACAGAACAATGTAGTTTAACTTTTAGAGAGCCCTGCTGACCTGAAGAATGCTTTTTATCTAACTGAGATAATGGGAAGAACATCTAACAGTCACACTGTTATTCTTTCAGAAGAACGCTCCGTGTTCCAGTTCAGCAGAAAGCCAGACTGCACATTCTCGCCTAACTTCTGCAAAGCAGCTGTGTTTTGCAAACACCTGCCCCAGGATTAGCGGGGAGAGAGGCGTAAGAACTCAGTCCCAAAGTTTCTCCCTCATCTCAAGACACGTAATTTTTATTTTAAAACACTTGAAGTTTCAACCTCCCAGCGCCACGCACTGACAGCATTGTGTCCTGAGGCGGGACTGTTACTTGAGCACTGTTCCAAGACATCCAATGTGTATTTGTTTTCTCTACGTGAGGCATGCACGCTTTTAAAAGAAGGGAGAGACTACAGTACAAGATTATACCTTAGAGACCAGGGTGTAAGGCTGGGACTGGAAAGATCCAAGTTCATCATCTCGCTCTGTCACAAATACGCGGCGCAAGCTTGGCGACTTGCTCAGTTTTCTGGCGCCTTCGTTACCAGTCTGAAAAGCTGGGATGACTCTACTTCTCCAGCTCAATATGGCCAAACGCAGTAAGGCCACCTGGGACTCCGCAAGAGGCACAGCACTTAAAAAGGCATTGGGAAGCATTCAGACACTGTAGTAATGCAAATACTTGCTCGTTTATGTTCAGTCACACAAATTGGAAGCTTGGTCAAACACTTTTTATTAGCAAGTCTTCTCTGCAAGGACGAGAAAACGCACCGCCTCCAGAGTCAAATACTGCTTTCATTGAACGTCAGCGTGGTTCTGCAGGCTGCCTTGGGGGAGCATCAGACTGGCTCTTGAGACCTGCTAATTCACCTTCTCAGGCCTTCCTCCCTTCCCGACAGACCTAACTGCAAGCGTACTTGCCCCTTTCAGCTAACTCGCCTCAAACAGGGTGCGAGGTTCCAAAAAGAACTCATGCAAGGGTAGCCAACATCCATCAAAATCCTAGTAAAGATAAGCAAAGTAAGAAAGCAATCTCTGGCTGACCTACCACACGCAGCCAGCGTTACATAAAGAAAGAATGAAGGCAGTATACCAGCATTGCCAAGACCGATAAGCAAGGACATATGTATGGCTGATTTTTACTGCACGGTGCCATCTTTTTGTAATTTTAATGAAACAATACACAGAGTGTCTTCAAACTGCAATGACACCAGATAGTGACAACCGTAATCCTTTAAACCATGATTACCTGAATCCATCTACAAGTTTGCCTCCATTTTAAAAAGGAAAAATGAAGCCGGAAAAAAAAGAAAAAAAAAAAAAAATCATTGCTGTACAGTGAGCCGTCTGAGTCTGACCCTCAGGGTCCAGTCCTCTACTCTCCAGCAGTACTTGCACTGTATTCAAGTGATAAGGCAAAACCAGGCACCCAAATCATCAACCGAAACCACAAGCTGGATTTGGACTACTGCACACACAGATGTCTCTACCTAGAGATACAGGGAAAGCACTTCATTTCTAAATAAATATGATATGGGGCTACTTGAAGAGGAGGTCTAGGTTTTAAAAAAAAAAAACAACACTTTTTTCGGTTTAGCTTTGTAAAATAAAGCCTGCTGATCCTACTATCCTATTTGACGTATTGTGTTAACTGGAGCTGCTACAAGCAACCGCAAAAGGTAAAACCCATATGTGATCTTTCTTATATTTTATAAAGACAAAGGTGCAAGGAGAAGACAATTATTTAACTTCCTTTGAACCTAAAATAACGGCATCAAAAGGTACTAGGCAACAGCATTTGCATATAGAGCCTCTGTCCGTCTGTTTGCAATTTCATTACATAGTTGAGTAGCATCGCAAGAGCAGAGGACCTAAGCAGGAAAGCATGGCTAAGAGCAGAACACAAATGAACTTAAAATCTGTTGTATTTCTGTTCATGACCTCGTGCACTATAAAATTGTCACATCTCTAAAGCAGTGTCCAAACTTGTCAATTACAGCAAGACCAAGCTCTGCGTGTAAGGGCACGGTAAGCAAGGAGCTCAATGCTGACCTCAACACAAGGGAGTATATACCTGGGCAGAACTGAGTCCAGTGTGGCTGCGCCCTGACTCACAAAGTCCTTTTAACAGTTTTAGAGGTCTCTGCAGCCTAAATGTACTCCCGTAAAAGCCCCCTGCAAAGCTCCCGCGGAGCCTGGGAACCCCAAGATCTTGTTATGAACGGGCCAGGGCTTACTGACATTGAAGTGCACAGTATGTACTATTCTGTTACTTGTGCAACTTCATTTTAAAAGTATTTTTACCACATGTGTGTCTGTGTTAAAAAGGAACCATTCCTGACATCAAGGAATTGGCTGAGGAATTATATAGAAAGAGAAGATTAAATTTTCAACTATTTGGACATTTTGGGGCGTATAACCATTTGTAAAATCTGCTATAAAATTTTTGATTGCTGGTTACATAATTGAACATACAGGAAATACCTTTGTAGGGACCTTAATACCATACATTTCATTGTTCAATAAAACGAACAAGGAACTGTAACAACTATACCTACTACATGATATTCGAAACTCCATGGACTAAATGATTTTTTTAAAAAACATTTGAGTTGCTTATGCACTTCCCTGGAACGCTTTCCAGAGCTATCGCAGCTTTGGCTTGCGTTCAGAAGCCCACACCTGACAAAACACTGGCACCAATATTTCAAACGGTCCGAGCTACCAGTAACATGGTCCTGTCACTCATCCAACATTCACAAAGTTTAAAAAAAAAAAAAAAAGAAAAAGTTTTTTTATCAGCTCTGGTCAAGGCCCTGGAATACACACACTGCTGCCTGTTTAAAACAAGGAAGGGAAGAAATTCAGAGATTTTTCCTAGTGCTGCTGTCATAGCTCACCACCTATGCGAAAAGATAACTGTAAGTCCTATGCGTAGTGCCTTTTGCATGAAAGAATTGGACTTGCAGTCTTTAACTGGAGACAAAAGCTCAGCTGACGCTGGGAGGCATAATGAGCAGATGGGCTGCAGCTCCTGACAGGGAGCTGTATTTCCGTTTGGCTGGGGGATATATCTTTTGCTCATTCCAAGCTGGACCAGCCGCAGGCCAAGCCAGTCTCCTCACGTAGGTCAGAGCAGCCGTGAGACCTTGATTCAGATTCCAGCGGCTGCAAGGCCACGCAAAAGAGCCATTTGGAGAAATACGACCATCTACAACGTGGTGAGCAATTAGGCCCATACTGTTGTCAGCTGGTATTGCAGAAAGGCATCAAAAAGGTAGGAGAGAAACACAGCCCCCCTTTTCCAGCAGCAAAAAGAGAAACTACCATCTAGAAGACTTAATAGTATCACACCTCAAGCATGACTGTTGAGGAACGAAACTGGATTTTTTTTTTTTTTTTTTTTCTTTTCCCAGTGCCCCACAGGCTGTTATCTCCACAACCAATAGCTCCTCCAAAACTCACATCAAACGGTTAGGCTCGCAAGACAGAATGAGACTCAACACCCAGAAGTAAAAATGGGAGAAAAAGAACCCTCTAACTTCTTTGTGAAAATGACAAGACCTTAGGGAATCACATCAGAGATCTTGCTCTAATCTAATTGTTGCTTCTACTCACCTACTCAGAAACTGACCTTAAAATATAGAATTTACAAGTAACACAGAAACAGAGTAACATTTTGTAATATGCAAAAGGGCAATTACAGATGGCATCTTACACAATGACTCTGTCAAACAGGAAAATGACACTTGCAGATAAGAAAAACAATCTCTCTTTCCAAACAAACCCAAAATTTAGATAGCATTGCAGGGCTTCGGAACTTTTCCACAGCACGCACGTCAAAAGCGGACTGGGGCTGCAGAGGCTACTGTACTGTACGGCTGTTACACCCTACTCTTGTGCTGCACAGATGCTACAGCTACTACTACAGGAAAAAGTAGTGCTTAAGGCTCCAAGTCTTCTGCTTATGGAAGTAGTAAGGAAAAGACCCAGCTTCTTCCAAAATGCATAGAAATAATTATTTTCTCCATAATAAACACGTTTTTCTTGTTTTGTGTTTCATGAATAAGATAGAAGCGAGGGAGGTTGTCCACGTATACCATTATGTCACACACAGAAGCTACCAGAAAAAGGGGTTTGCTTCAGGTATGACTGATTTAGGTTTTGGCTTTTGGGGTTTTTTTGCGATTTGTTTTTTTTTTTAATAGAGTCGTGATGATGACTGCAAGGATTCTGCAATATGTAGTTCAGCCTCCAGGCCAAGTAAAGCCCTTCATGGGATGTCAGTTTCTAATTTATAGTATAAAGACTAAAGCAGCTGATGATTTCTCAGCAAAAAAATCTCACACCTAAGCTTCGACCGCAGTCTGTAGCAAACAAGTACTTTTACATCTGTATAAATTTTCACTACCTTTTCCATTTGAAGGACAATTCAAGCTGAATTGTACTGAAGGACAGTAAGCCCAGAGGGTGCACAGATTAGCTGGGCAATGGCACCAGCCACGACCGAAGATGCCCACGGGGTTCTCAGGAGCTGGGGATAGCTGGGGCACGCTGACATGCCATTTGTACACCGCTCCACCGAGATGCTTCCAGCGCTCCCAGCGTTGCTGCACGTGAACCTCCCTTTCCTTCGCTAGAGGGAAGCCTGGGAGCAGAGCAGTACAGCAGCTAGCTCAGAGATACCCAACACTCAACAATTCCCCCTACGCCATGAGAATTTTTCAGAAGCCAGAGAAAGTGCCAAAGCCCTGCTGGGAGCGTCCCGGCTAGCAGCAAATTGCCCGAAAGGCAGGAATGACTTCCCCAAGCCATCGGTGACCCCTGGGAGTGCCTTCTGAAGACACGGGGCTCAGGGAATCACCCGCCACATTTGTGCCTGTCGTTTTCAAGTCGCGTGCAGGATTGAAGATTTCATGTTTAATAAAAACGTGTCTCAAGGTGGTTGTGGGACATCTAATCTCACAAAGAATTGTTTCTTCACAAGTGCTTACAGAAAAGGAACTGAGATGCAGAACTAGGCAACTACGGTACCAGGTGTACAAATGTACAGCAGAAACACCTGACCAGCTATTTAAGACATATATTACAATACCTACCTTTTCTGGCCACAGAACAACTTTAATTCAGTATAAAGAAAATAAAGAACCTGTAGGGGTTAAGCATTTTATTGTATGCGACTACATTTCTGGAAACGTGGCAGAACTTGGATTTGGGATGTTATTAGTAATGGAAAAAATTATATATGACGACAAAGATACTTATCAAGAGGCCATTCACCGGATAGGCCAACAAAGTAGATCTAAGACGACACCCCAATGCATTTACAACCTTTCTCCTACGAAGCCAAATGATTTAACTATCTTAAACTGTAAAAACGGTGTCCCAAAGTTGCAGTTCTTAGACAAAACTCTTACTTCCAACTCTGAGAAACAACATCCACCGCTTAACCCTTTCTACTCTTTGTATCACAGTCCGATCCTTCATTTCTAACTGGGTAAAGTGAGCTATGAAGAGCTATCGCCACTTAGCAGGAGCCGCACAGCCCCAAAGCGACAGTCACTGACCTCCCTGGCCTCCTGGCTCACGCACGCCACTCTCCTCGTTTGACGGCAGTGCCTTCCACAGGGAAGGGGAGCTCCCGGGACACTTCCAGGCGTCGGAAAAATAGTTGCTTAAGTGCACGGACGGATCAGGGTCATAGCGGTCAAGATTTGCTAGCCATTTGCCAAGAAGAGATGGCTTTTAAAACTGATTTCATGAGAACATATTAACATTTTACTAGCAGGTGCAACAGTACGGGTAAGTCAGATAATCTCTATTTCCACTACAACACAGAATTTGCTATAACAGCCAAATGAAAAATCTGCTTTTGGGCAAAGCAACAACAGAGGAATAATCTTTAAAGAAACTGCTTCCACTCCACACCTGGCCTCACTCTGTCCAACTGCTGCTGCTGACTACCAGCACATTACAATTACCCAAACATTAAGCATGACTTTCACCTGATTTACCCTCTTTCACTGGACCCATTCTCCACGCCTACTCTAGTAACTGAGAACATAAGTACCAGTCTTAGCTTTTCCCATAGACTAAATAAGGTCCTCTCTATTTGCTGCTTTTAAATAAATGTTAATAGCTTTGCAGGTTTAATCAGTTCCCACCAGATTCAGCCAGTGCTTTAATATCACACAGGTTGAAGACTCCTTGCTGCTCCCCTTCGTCCTTCGCTTTCTTACCAAAAAATAACTGCTTTAGACAGAGAGATGTCACACCGGGAAGGAGAACGCGGGAGGGAGGAGAAAGGGTTGAGAAACATGAGCGACGGCCAGAGGCTGCTCCCAGTTTCCTCAAAATAACTGACAAAAACAGAGTCTACTGCTGGGAATAAGGCTGGAGCAATAGCTGACGGACAAAAATACTTCGCAAATGCAGGTTCAAGTGGAACAGGGAGAGCGAGCATACACCTGCTCGCTCCACCTCACAAATGCTCCATTTTCGATGTCCAATTTTTCTGAAGGGAAAAAAATATACTTCTAAAGCAAAAAGATTTAAGGCAGCACCCTTAAATGAGGTGCTCTTATCTTTCCTGTGCTTGGCTGCCTGACCATTCTCCACTTCAATCACTTGGCTGCTATTATGCAAATGAGAAGGAAGCCAGAAGTTATGCACCTGTGTTTGCCCCTGTGGTCAACATTCCTATTAAGTCCTAAAGCCCTATTATGCGGTAGACAGGCATGCGATTGCCCAACCCAGGTTACCGTAGGGCAGGTGAAGGGCTTTTCGAGCTCAAACAATGGTTACAAAGAATTCAAGTCAACACAGCTGAGAAGAACCAAAACACTGAATATTACTGAAAACATAGCATTTACTACAGCTGCTACTATGCACCCAGTTACTTTATGTGTGAGAAAGAATAAGCAAGGTCCGAACCCAGCAGGCCTACTGTCAAACACAACAAACGAGTCTAACTCGGACAATAAACTCGGCTTATGTATGATTTGCAGTATCAAGGCTTTACACATTTTCTGGTACAGTTCATAGTGTCAACAGGAACTTTCTTCTTGCATTTTGGGAAATCTGTTTCACTGTAGAAGTTAGCCTTAGCTGTTCTGATTTACTGTTACTAGAAAAGCAGCTTCCACTTCATCGGAACCTGTCTTTTCAACCGGCTTACGATAAGCACTGATTTTGCCCTGTGCATACAAGTTATTCTGTATAGAGCTGAAAGTCTGCATTAATAACTTCCCAGATTGGAGGAAACAGTGAGCAGTATATATACACCATTACACATATTTGAACATTTCATTTCTGAAGCAGTGATTAACAGGTGTACATCTACAGATTAACCTTACAAGTTACCATCTCTAATAAAATAAAAATAAAAGTAAATCTGGAGTTCCAAAGGAATATCAACCCGACCCTCCAATTTGGTGAAAACAAAAACTTTACAAGAGACCCCTTACAGATTATCTGTGCCAAGACATCAATAGAAAGGCTTTTGGGAAAGACAAAAGTCAGAAACCGCTCAGATAACATAATGTGTACCAAACAGCACTTCAACTGTAAGTGAGGGAGTGCAAGACAGTTCACAGAAGACTTGCTACTACTCGTATCAAACAGGCAGGAATAAACAAAACATCAGGCACACCAGAGCTGTATCATATAATACATCAAAGAGAGATTGAGATAGTGTCGGAGAAATGAAAAAAAAAATGTGGCTGTGCTGCTGGAAGGCTAGTGAGTATGGACAGAAAGTCACGGGGAGAGCAGCAACGCCCTGGCAATCAAGGAGAATCCCGGGCTCCGGTCTTGCAAGAAGCTCCCGGCCCACAAGGAAAGATCCTAAACTGCAGATGCAACTGGCAGGCACGTCTATTGGCTCCGAGTGGCACGTGCCCACCAAACTGATACCCCATCAGCTGTTTCTCTAGGCTACTCTCAGGATTGGGGTTTTTGGGGAGAGGAGAGGGGACAGCCTGTTTTGTCTGGATCCACCTGAAAACTTGCTAGCAAAACAAGACCAGAAGCATGACCACCAACACGCAGCATCTCAGCTTTTCCGGGCCCTGAGGAGGTTAGGCAGTTCCGCTTGGCTATAGAACTGTAAAGTGATTTTCTCTGAGTGCTGGTACCAGGGCGGAGTTGAGACGGACACGTATTCCTTTTTCTACTAGCTGACATTCCTTTAGCTGTATTCCTTTACCTCTTTGGGTTTTTTTGAGCTTCATTAAATAAACATTTTGTTTCTGGAGGAATTCTTACCTCTAAATTACTAATATGTTGCCTCAACTTTCACCTGTGTGCAATTGTTTGGCTGTGCGTCCGATGATTAGGAGATTTCTTGAAGTCTAGCGATGGAGGAGGAGATGAAGAGGTCTCTGGAGAGAGCGAGAAAGAACTGGGCTTTAGGCCAAACTTAAGTAAACCTTCACTAACATCAGCAAGTGTCTCCTAAGCAAGACTAGGCTGAGTATCAACCCAAGTGTTGTGAACATTTCACAGGACCTTACTTACTTGCACATTCCAACTTCCATTGCTCTGAACAATTTTATTTCTCAGGAGCTCGCTGATGCTTTTATCAAGATGACCTGCTTTCATAACCATTTCAGTGGAAAAGATTTAAGCTGTCAACACTAATTAATATTATACATACTGTTGCACTGATTTACTGGTGTATTGATATTTTGTTACTGGTACTATTAAGAAAAAAGAAACCACTAACACATGGGATAAAAAATAAACGAAGTAGTGAAACACTGCTGTGTACCGAAAAACCAAAAAACCTGACCGTTTTAAGAAAGCTCCCTCCTCCTCCTCCTCCTCACTTCCAATTTACCAAGGAGAGCAAACAGTTCCTAGACTCAGGAAAATCATTCGCTTTAAGTCCAACTAAGGTCCTTGACGCACAGAAACTACCTCACCGGCACCTAGGGATTTATAAACTTGGTATTGAATGTACCAGCAAAGTTGTTATGAAGATTATTGTCTGCAGAGCTGGAAGCCATCCCTTTCTCTTGTCTTCTGTTCTTTTTCATATTATAGGAAAGAATTTTTCAATGTTTCTGCCAAAAAAAAAAACCTCCATGAAACTGCAATTACTATATATTTTAGGGGTGGGAATTGGGAAGGAATATTGTATCATCACATTTATGGTAGGAAAAACCAAATGAAAAATTCAAATCGGTAATAGTAACAGATCTCGATTCCCTCCTCTTCCTCCTCACTTCCGACAGGAATACTTGTAGAGCTATTTTAGCTCTCACCATGAGGAACTAACAGAGCTGGCTTAAACCAAACCTTTTGTATGCAGGTGCTACACAAAATTTCTTAGTGACCTCTGTTCCATATTTCATAGGTAATGCGCGAACATCTTTGCTGTTTCACTCTTTGGCCTTTCTTATATGGACGATTGCCAACACTGGCGAAACAGATAAAGCTGAAGGGTATTACCATGTCGAGGGTTTGCAATCACAGCTTCCTTACAATACTTCTCAAAAAACCTGCACGTTAGCTCCAACAACCTGCGCGTCGCCCTTCCCTCTGGGACACTAAGGCTCTGTCACCTCCGCTGAAGGCTGGCTGGCGGTGGCTGGGGCTGCAGAGGGCGGCTGGGGTGGTGCTGATCAG
>NW_009232582.1:0-2697 GCF_000690835.1 Fulmarus glacialis
GTACTTAGACATTTTATAAATTTTATGAATGTACATATAAATACATAAAGTATTTTATAAATACATGTAAAGACAGATTAAATCTCTTACATATTTGTATGTGTTTATTTATATATTTTTAAATATATGTAAAATCTTTAAAGATTTGACTGCTAATTGGCTGACAACCTGAAGTCCAAATGCACAGTCATGTTTTCCGTGCCTTGCTTTTGATCTGTCAGGTTGACCAGGTGTTCAAGTTAATCACCTTCACAAACAACATTTCAGGACGGCAAATACATACATGTAGCAAGGAACAAGTTACAGCTTTATGTGAAGTGATCAGAGTGTCATGAGATAGCGGAGTGTTACAAAGCAAGTGAAACATTATTAATGTCAAATGGCAGAAGGAAAGGAGGTAACAAAACTGCAGGACCCACTACATTCATCAAATTTCAACAGAGACCGAATACAAGATACGAAATGGTCTAGCAGTAAGAAAATCTTCTGTTTAAAAAGTACAAAGCAGAAATAACTTGTACATTTAAAAGAAAATTAGTAAGACATTTTTTCTGTGGTATTTCACTGCAGATTATCTGCTTATCTTTGTTAACAGCCACTGCAAAGGCTTATGTAGCTGGAAAAGATTTCTAATAAGCAAGGTAAGTTTTTCCCCCTTGACACATATAACTGTCTTTTTTTTTTTTTATTTTAAAGATCAACCTCACTGCAACAAGTTCAATACTGAAAATTATAAATAATATCTTCAAATTAGCAACGTATCAAATGTAGACACTAAACTTAAATCTTCCTTGTAATAACTAGATATTCATTTATGTAAATAGCATGGTAGGAGCCTGTTTTATTGGTTTCACCTACTGTATATACTGTCATAAAATTAATACACACTTTAAGAATGTTTCTGGGTCTTTAAGAAACAATGTGAATCAAGTTAATTACTTACATGTACATGTATTTGTCAAGCTTTGCTGCAAAATGGCGTGGCATTTCTCCACATCCATAATAATTTCGGTCATTTTCAGGTAAGTGATCCACATCATGAAATATTATGCAGTCCCAGACAGCATCCTTCATAGCCTCTTTGAAGCCAACATTAAAGAGCATTGCACGATTAAAAGGTTGTGTACCTGTCTTCAAACAGAAAGCAAAGGAGACATTGTAAGAATCAAGAAGAAAGAGACAAAATTTCAATGCTATGAGAATACATCCTCTACTACATAAAAAAAAGCATTGACAAAGATGCCTGTTAATCCTCTAGGTAAGCAGAGCAATAGGTCTGGTTAGCACTAACTACATCAACTGTATTTCGTGATTTAAAAAGTCTAGATCTTCTCCCCTCTTACACAAAACTTAACAGCACTACCAAATTATAGCACTAGTAACTCTGAAATATCAAAATATGGGTGGTTTGGATTAATACAGCATGTCATTACGAGTTAAAGAAATACTGATACACACTAAGAAAAAAACGTTTTGTTTCTTGTTAAAACAGTCAACTACTGAAAAACTTCCGATGCTGTGAAAACACCTACAACTTGGTTACGTATTTATAGTTAACCTTATATCAATATCAAAACTTACTTCCAGCTTCTTGGAAACTTTAATGAAGTCAGATTCAAATAATTTTTATTTCCAGTACAATTTAAATCTCCTCATGTCCATTTTGAACAAACAAGACAACATAAGACATTTTGATATGGCAAATGAACCCTACATGCCTTTTTTTAAATGACAATTTAGAGGATCTTTTTGTTTTCTGCAATTTTTTCACTTTGTCACCTGAAAATATTGCATTACATAAACCATGAAAAATAGGTCCTGTAATTTCTTTAGGGATCTAGCTATCTACTACAGCCAACAATGGTGCAAATTCCTTAAGCTACCCATCTGCACTACTTTACTCCTTGATTGTGGCTTGCAGAAACTTTTTTTTTTTCCAAAAAGTCTTTTTTTCCTTCATATCCATTCCTCTCTGTTTCCGAAGAGACCCTAGCCAAGGCACTAGTTGGTAATTTTATATCATTAATGCCTCCATTATATTTCACATATATTAACTGGACAGTATACATTTTAATACCATTGTCTTCAACTGGATTTCAGTGAGCATGTGCTGTAAAATGGCCTTCTGTAAATGACTATTTCCAATTATTACACATAAAACCTCCCCCCCGAAAACTTACAAAACCAATAGATTCAAAGAGGTCATGTTATCACCTATAAAATATCAGCCCATATTTGAAGAAAAGCAACATGTATCTGGCCACTGCTTAAACTGGGCAACGGAGCTGAACTTTCCTTTTTCATTCAAAGGATTAGAACAGCAGAGTAACAATTTTTAAATTCAGGATTCATCCAAATCTTGATAAGAATATCAAATCCCCTTTAGTAAGGAATCTTGAAGTCACTTTTCAAGTAAATGCTGTTACCTGTTCAACAACATAGAAAGCAAATTCCAGCCGCTGCTTTTGCAACATAGGTATCAGATGACGGAAAAAAATTGGAAGATGCTCATGGCGATTCCGAAAAGGAATAAGGATTGCCACCTTCAAAAAATTATATATATATATCAAGCTATTATATTAGCATTTTTAAATTTTAATGTTTCAATACAGATCAAGTCACCCATGGCTTACATAGGCTTTTCAACTTCTACACTTAAATTGGCTCGGTGTTTTACACTCTCATTCCTGCTAGGAA
>NW_009232582.1:2728-6356 GCF_000690835.1 Fulmarus glacialis
TCCTCAAAAAATTTAAGAAAGAAAAAAATTCTGAGTAAAATATAAATAAGATTTTCCTTTTACGTTCACTTGCTTCTAATTATACTTTAAGCAACATACACATAGGACAAGTTTGCAGACATATTATAAAATGTTTAGTAACAACAGTTAATGAACCTTTAGAAGTTCTTGACAATCCATTTCAAGTTTTTCTTCAACTTCAGTCTCCTCTTCAGCACAGACAGCATAATACATACTGTTACATACTACATATTATATAAAATATACAGCAGTAAAAGACTGAGTGCTTGCAATGGTAAACTACTCATACACCAATAGGAAAAAAAAACAGAAAAGCAGCATCTCACCTTCCATCGTGGCTTACAGTCTTTTGGTTTCCAGTGTCCTCCTGGTTTAATGTCTAAATCTTTTGAAAACAGTTGCTGAATTTCATCAAAACTAATTTCACTCATATTGACATTGATAAGGCCTCCTAAATAGAGGAAAAAATTTTATTTATTAATTTCAATTAAGACAACAGATCTAATGCTACAAGGTATATCACAGACAAATAGCATCAGAAATTTGTATTTACACTACCTACAGATAAAAAAGAAAGTTTATACTATCCCCTTAATATTCATTTTTTACAGAGTGAATTTCAGTATTTCCCCAATATAAACATTCCTTCAATAAATCCTATAAGCAAAATACTCATTTCAGAGGACACAGAACAAGCAAAATAATTTGAATTCTGTATCTGTTCCAGAAAATTAGAGTCACTTTTCATTTCAAGTACTACTTAACAATTTCACATCATCTGCGCTACTGAACTGATACCCAAATTCTGGGTTTCTTCCTACCTGCACTTCCACAAAAACATAAAATGCATCATCACTACACTCAACAAAATTCCTCAATTTAAATTCTTGATGATTACACACATTTCATGTACAGCTGTCATCCATTAATTCACCACTGTCTGCATCAAACCAATTTATAGCAAGTGGCTGGATTTGAGAATTACCACTGATAGAACTAATAAGCCCAATGGGAAAAGCATTCACAAATAGCTACTGATTAGAGTGGAATTCAGTAAGATATTGAATAAAGACCACAATATGGTAGCAAAAAAAAAATCAGTTGGTACTTACTATGAGAAACTATTTACACTTAGTTGATAGCTAAAAGTTGTCTGTCATTAGCTTATGCATGTGTATAAGTGTCAAAACTGGAAATAACGACTCTATCCTCAAAAGCAGAAGTAGAAGGAATCAAGAAAATTTGGGGAGAAGAATAGTGTAACACTCATTAACCAGAAGTTCAAGTTGTTCTTCAGCAACTACTATACTAGATCATCAAATAAAAATCTTGCAACAACTATCTGACAGACACCATAAAATATTCTACTTTTTTTTGTCTAAACATTTAAGTCTTTTGGTGAGGGTTCAAATTTTAAAATCAATGAAAGAAATCACTCCAGTTTTCTCCCCTGTGCCCATACCCAAAAGATCCTATTTGTGTCCAAAAGGTTGCTTCATGTTTTAACACTGAATTGACCAGCTATCTAAATCTTCTGGAAAGACTGAAAATTATTGGAGCATACTAGGAATAACTATTGTTTCCAGAAGAAGGCAGAAGATACTGCAAGAGCTATTTTAGTTTTGGATATGATTAAATGTAGAACTACTTGTAAATGTGGAAGGTAACTTTAAAAAAAAGGAATATCATAGGAAAAAAAGGACAAGGAACAGCACAATAAGGAGAAGATCTTTTAAGAGCAGATTTAAACAAACTCACATTTATTTATTTATTTTTGAAGAAAAAGGAAACCCGGTATTGATGAAAAAACACTGTACAAATACACACCAGAACAAGCTAATCCTACACAGCTTGTTCTAAAAAAAAAAAAAAAAAAAAAAGAATAGTAAAAGAGTATTTCTATAAGGCAGGTGCTTCTAACTTGATGGGACATTCTCTCTGGAAATTGTCTCCAGAGTGTTTAAAAAGTAGCTATAGTAAACCCTGACATATTGGTACTATCACAAGTACACAGGAGATGGGCGAATAGAAATCAGCAGTATTTCCCTGTCATTGGTGGGGGGCAGGAGAAGGCATGTCAGTAAATATTTGGGCTTAGTTTTCACTACTTCCATTACTGTCTAGCATGCCGCAATAAAACATATTTATACAACCTGCAAAAAAAGAAAGCTGAGGAAGTAGAAAACATTTTGAAGAACAGAATCAGAAAGCAAAATAATTTCAATGCATCAGAAACATACTGAAATCAATGAGTGAAATTAATTTTAAAAAGTATGGATTGTCGCTGAAGGACAAATGAAGCATACACACACAAAACAGGAAATACCTGGCTATGCTGCAGTATGCAGAAAGATATTTTGATGGTTTATAATGGATTGTCTATTAATATGAGACAATAAACTGTAATGCAGTTGCACAAAAATGGCAAATCTCATTCTGGAATACATTAACCGCTGTTATATGAAAGACAGAGAAGGTAATTACTAGTTTGTTTTGTAACCAGGGTTTTAGCGGTTATGATGCTTCAAAAGGAAATCAAATAATAAAAAGTCTACAGTACAAAAATCAAGAATGAAGAGAGCTTTAGAAACTATGTAGTCTAGAAAGGCTGAAAGTACTGGTTTATCTACAAAGGAATAGACTGACAAAAATTTAAGTCTTTTCCAAGACAGAATAATTTGGTACATAGATGGTAACTAATTTTTTTCCAAGCATCAAGAAGGCCAAGGAGAAATCTGATTAACTTGGGGGGAGGGAGGGCTGAAGAAAAAAGTAAGTGCAGGTTGAGTATCAGGTTGAGTATTAGGAAAAGCTTAACTATTCAGTTGATGAAATACTAGAATATACTATTTCTGGAGACAGTAGAACTTCCTCCACTGATTACTTTTATTTTTTAAAATACAAAATATATTTTTCTAATATCTATTAAAAATGGTTTAGGTATATTCAACCCCAGTGTACTGTGGTGATCAAACTAGAAGATCTGGATATTTCTTATAGCTTACTAAGTTCTTAGACAAACCATGAAGTGACTTGGGTAGACTGTTTAAAAATTCTTAACATGAGGGTTTTATTTGATATAACTGAAAAAACTGATCTGCTTTCCATTTACCTCTCAAGTCAGTATTATAATTGTACTGGTTAAATACTCTTTTGTACTGCTTCTATCTTGCAGTAGAGGTGTCTTGTTTATGAATTAGCACAGCAGTTCTCAACCAGTGGGTTATAACCTGAAAGACTGAGTCACAAGCAAAAGGCACTAGGTTGGTCCTATTTTAAGAGCATATGTACTTGGGACAAAACATAGTTTTACCATACTCCTTCCATGATACAAGTTTGGCAAGTTGATGTAAAGAAGAATAGTTGACTTCTGTAATAACCTTAGACTATTAAGTAGGTCAAAATATACGTGATTCAAGCAGCTTTCTTCCCTGGCTATCTCAGGACCACCTACAACATTTCTTTGCATTAAATAATCTTCAGAGAAGTTTTATTTCGATTAAAATTAAATACACAGATGGTTATTAAAAAGGTATACATGAAAACCAAAGGGTAAGATATACATCTCTTTGCCAAACAGTAACTTACCCAGTGAACTATTTTCTAT
>NW_009232582.1:6405-6984 GCF_000690835.1 Fulmarus glacialis
AGTAAGTACAAAGGTATTACTAACAAAAAAGATGGAAAAGAGAGCAGCAATAAGGAGATCTATAGACAAATTCTGGTAGAATTACATATAGCCAATGAGGTTGATAGCAAGGATGGCAGGGTAGAATGCATCCCTACTCTGGAAATTCTAAATACCTGTCAGTGCAAACAAATCTGCATCAATGATTTAAGATAACATGCTATAAGTGGGCTGACCTAGTAATGTACCTCAGTACCTTCTAACTTACCTCATCCCTCCACTCCTGGACAGCAGACTAATACACAAGTAGAACAGGTAGCAGAAGCCAATACAGTTTTGAATTAACTAATCTGGCAGAATTCAACTGCCAGATCCCTTGAAAGGTTCATTAAAAATACTGATTTATATGCATTTTTCAATCAGCATAATCATCATTCTTGTTTCTCTGGTTATACAGAGTTGACATTTTTCTAACTTCTTATTTGTTTCCCAAGGTAACTAAAATATTTATTATTAGAATAATTTAGTTTTATTTGTTCACATGTGCAATATTACAGAAAAGAACATCCACATGATTTTGAAAGTCAAACCCTATTTCTG
>NW_009232582.1:7013-22388 GCF_000690835.1 Fulmarus glacialis
CTAATTGCTACTTGGCTTAAGACAGTTTTCTACATGATTTAAGGTCATAAGCAACAGCGACTGATTTATACTTTTGACTACATGTCTGTACCTTTACAATGTAAGAGAAAGTTTAGAATTCAGAGGCATTGAAAAGAAACACAGATAACAAGCACTGTTACTGTACTCTTCACTGGATAAACTTCTCTGCTGCGATTAAAAAATAAATTGTAATGGAATCTAGATTAGCCTAATAAAATCTTCTTTGAAGAAAAAATGATCAGCAATTCAGTTTGGCTGTTAGCAACATTGTTTGGTATGATATGGATCTGAACTGCTATATTAAATACTTAATTACTTGCTCAGGCTGAATGACAGCCCGGAGCTTAAGTCAGGTGTTAGCCTAAAAGAAAAGAGGTTAGAATTCTGGAAGGTGTCACAAATATCTTCAGAAACTATTTCAATTTTTCTCTTTTACTAATCAGTAGTTTACTTGTTTGATTTTAAATATAGCAAGTAAAATAAACATTAGCGTAACAGATACTGCCAGATACTAATGAACAGTCACTTCTAGTAACATATTTACACTTTATTTATAGAGTTGTTGATTCTTCTTCTCTAGTTGGTACATGCTGATACCAAATGAGACCTTTCAATTTAACTAATTAGTTTTGAGATCTATACTAATGCTACTATTAGTTCTTCACTCAAAAATACTGTCTGTCTACAGAACATTTACTAGAACTGAAGCAATTCCATGGATTACTGACTCAAGTTGCGATTTCTGCCAAATGCAAAGCACAAAGAAAACATTTATACTTAATCATCCCTTGCTTCCTACAGCAACTCTGATAATGTAACAACAATTCCTAACATAGAGAAAAAAGCTTAAAACTCAATAGCAGTTTCTAAGAAGGAACTCTGTTTTAGCCAAGGAACTGCAATTTTATAAAGGTTAAATATAAGAACTATCTCTAATAGCAAACAATCAGTGGTGAAGGTCATGGTAAAGCAGTCACCACCAGGAGTGATTTGCCTTTCTTTTTATGTTCAAAACTGGTCTCCTACCTAACACTTCTTGGTCTTTAAGGATTGCTTTCTCTACAAGCTGGAGGATAGCAAACATAGCCCAGAATTTTGTCTGAATCTGAAAAATGGAAGGGGAATTTAAGAATTTACAGTTCTTAACAAGAAATTTTAAGAATATTCCCAAACAAAGCTGTACTTTGTCTATAGAAAGAAGATAAAAAAGTCATGTCAACAGCCTTTCAGCCACATTATTAAATAAGGTTAAGGACACTGAGTTACATCAAGGAGCTCTTCCAATCTCAGTTTGTGTAACTGCTTTAATCATGCAATACCCACTTATGAGACCGTCTACATACACTGGGATACTGCTACTTAGGACAGCTGTGATATTACAGGTTTTATAAAAACCCAGCAAACCAAAACAGCAATGGTATCAGAGTATTCAACTCAGTTTCTTATTTCTGCACGACACTCCTCTGCAACTAAACACTTTCAAACAAAGTAATTAGAAGTTTCGATTCTAGGTTCAAAGAGAAATGAAGTTAGGGTTACCTAATGAAGTTCTATTTAATAGCTTGGGATCTTAAACATCTGGATTTGAAAGCTTAATTTTAAAATTTCCTGAGGATCACAACTTTTCACTTGTTATGTAAGTACTACTTCCTCATTATGACAGGGCTTTAGCACTTTCTTACTTCCATCAATTCTCACTTCACTACACCATCTTGTTCAGTTTCCTATATACTGAGATAACTGTGATTAACTGATGAAGATTTGAGAACTACTTTCTGACTCATTGATCTTTGTATTAGGAATACCATTTCCAAAAAGGAAATTTTTAACTATTCCTCAAAATACGCAACTCTGAATGGGTACTTTTTATAAAGTTAGAGTATTCCCACATATTAATAAAAACATTTAGTATTTATTTTGTAGAAAGTAAAATTATTTGTAAATAAAATTAAAACACATTAGGCGATTAGTAAAGAGGACAAAAGTTTTAGTAACACAATATTTACAGGCAAAATTCTGCTAAGCATATCATCCATTCTCAGATGTATTTTATTCATTATTTTCTGCTATATATTTGGACTCCTTACAATTATGTTTTATACTAAAATAATTGTATTTTGTTTTAAGTACAATCCAATTTACTACGTAAACATTAAGGTCAGTTTAAAACTTACTCATGTAAGGCAGCTTCTCTGGACAAGCCTGGTAAGGAGAGTAAGTGAAGTTTTCTGGAAGATACATTGTTGTTTGAGCAACACAGTCACTAGAATTGTTTCCTTCAGGATAATCTTAAAAAGAGGAATTGATTTTTGTAAAAACCTATATTATCCACTGAATTAGTAACATATCATCATGCAGGTGAGAGCATTAACTTTGTAAATAACAAATTCCTAGCAGCATGATTTAAAAAAAAAAAAAAAAAAATTACTGCACTAAAGGAACAATAATTAAATTAAGATATCTTTGTTACAGCTATGACAAATATTTCCTACTAAAGTAAACTGATAAACAGTAACTATTTGGCCTTCACTCCAGTTCCAGAGAAGTAGGACTTGGGTCTAGGTTTTCATAATCAAGTTACGTCATTAAGGTTTGGCATGTTTGGGGTTTTTTTTCATAAAGCTCTTTTAAAAATGAAATTAAATAAGAAATATTCTTACCTGTGCCATTCAGTGTAGTATTTTTGTTAGTGTACAACCTGATCATGTGTCCTATTGTTTTTACGTTTTCTCTCAACATTATACCACGAGCTTGCACCATAAAGAGATACGTGTTTGCTGATAAAACAAAAAGCAATTTTGAATTTGAATTAAAATAAGATATTTCCAAATTACTCTAACATCCATTTATAATGTGTTCAATATTTGTTACTATGTCTGAATCCATGGCTAGTGAACGCTAATGCTTCGAGATAAAGATCCACAAAGCATGAAACCAAACAGCAACAAAACAGAAGAATAAAACGGATTCAATAACTACAGGTCTATATAAACCCCCAAAATTATAAAATGTCAATACACACTTTATATGACACTTTCATTTCTCTTTAACTTACAAAAAGCAACTGACAGTGCCAAGAAACAATTGAATTTACCAGTGAAAAAGGTTTTCATATGTAGATACATCCCTCATATATGCATTTATGTATACATCATAGATATAAGACAAAAAATGTCTAGAAAATCTTTTAGTCCCACAGAATAGCCCCCTTTTTTACTCATTAGTTAACACAACTTTGAGTCAAAACATACCGCTATTCATTCACCCCCAACAGCTGCTTCGTTATACAACTGCTACAAATCACTGCCAATCTCAAAGTATTAATGTTTGATAATTATATGTGAAATATTTATTATAGGCATCAAGGGTGAGTAAATCAACATTCTGAGTAATTAAGCGACTCGCTAATAACAACAGCATGAAATATTCCTCTGTCTCAGCCTTGCACTCAAAGCCCCAAATCTGATCTCAAGACAATTCTTTGTCCTAAACAGAAGAGAGTAAGTTGGAAAAGAAGCTGCATTTATGTCTGAGTAAGCAAATGTCTATCCAGGACTCCCAGAGCTCAAAAAATAATGTAAAAGGAAGGACAAATTCCCTTTGCGGAACAGTTTTTACTCTGGGTACCAAAGAGGATCAAAGGGATCATCTGTCACTTCACCCATGTTAAACACCCATTTGTCTGGCAGATATTTGGCTCGCTGTAACTAGTAACCACCCTAACCAAAAAATGCTCTGAGATTTTGGAGGAAAGAACTGAACATACCAGAAAAACCACAGATTAATCTTAATCTGGCCTAAAGAGACTAAAGAAAGTTAGAAAATTATCTCGGGACCTCCATCAGATGACCCAGCACCAATGGCATGACACAAAACTCCAGATCAGTTGATACCTTCTTACAGCTAAACACAAAGAGACTAGAGCTACAGAGAACTGTTTATAAAGGACTGGGGCATTTCCAGAGGAAAACACAGTAACTAATTCCACCACATTAGCTAACAATACTACCGACATCCACAGAGATACAAATACTAACATAATCTTTTAAGGAGTATTATTTGCAAACCCCACAATAATGTTTTTATTTTTAAAAGAATGAATGGAGGGGCCTTCCTGGCTTTCAAAGAACTTCTTATTAGAACAAGAAATATTATCACTTAAAGACAGGCTCTGAACATGTCAGGTGCTATGGATGGCACGTAATTCTCAAACTCTTGGTGAGCATGACTAGCTGTTTTGGTTAACAAGAATTTACATGTCTGTAAAAGTTATTCAGCTGCTAGGATCCTGAAGTTGACTCAGCATCTCCCACCACTAAAACAGAAACAAAACAAAACAAAAAAACTACAACCTTGCCCTGATGACAGAGGTAGGAAATCCAACAAGAATGATTCTTACTGGGATGCAAGACAACTGGATCCAAGACAACCGATAACGTTCAGATTTCCTTACAGAAAACTTGCACAAAAACTTCCCAAAATTTTAACCCAATTCACTGTAAAGTAGCCCTCTGGAGTTCCAATGATTTTCTTGCATTTGTAGTTTTCCATTCAATTTCAATTTTTTAGGGTATCTGTATTAAACATTTCAGGGAATCTGTACATACACGAGTTCATAGATGAAGTTACCTGCTCAAGAAACCTTCTCCTTTAGGAATCAACATAAAAGCAATTTGATCTGTTTCTCCAAGAACAATTATTTACCTTCAAACAAACAATTTCAAAATTCAAGGCTTCCCTGAAAGTAAAACTAAGTGGATTTTTGCTTTTCAAATAGGACAAAAAGTTTCCTAATTAACAAAGAATTAGTTTCTTCAAACTTCAACATATTTCAAATTGGTATCCTCCCTTCTCTTTACCCCACATATTACTGTACAGCTCTTCTCTTCAATATCTTCCTATTTCGACACTAAAATAAAGTTCTTTTTTAATATAAATCAGTTAGTAAATACTGATTTCAGAGGCAACCTCTGGAAGACTGTATGCTATATTCTCCTTTTTAACGTGATATCAAAAGGCAAAGTCACTTGAGTTTTTAACACTGCAGAACAGCAGCTTTATAGAAACATAACCTTAATTCACATATATCAGGTGTGGTGGGTTGATCCAGCTGGCAGTTAAGTCTCCACTCAGTTCCTTGCTCACTCCCCTGCAGTGGGATGGGCAAAAAAACCAGAAGGGCAAAAGGGATGAAAAACAAAAACAAAAACTCCAACCAAACTCACCACCAGGAGGCAGATGCCCTACCAGTCCCCAAGCAATGGCTATTTCGGGGGAAAAAAACCCTCCAGTTTTATTGCTGAGCGTAACATTACTTGGTATGGAATATCTCTTTGGTCACTACAGGTCAGCTGTGCCAGCTGCGTCCCCTCCCAACCTCTTGCCCACCCCGAGGCTACTTGCTGTGGGGGACCGAGTGGAAAACAGAAAAGCCTTGATGCTGTGCAAGCATTGTTCAGCAATAGCTAAAACATTGTGTTTATCAACACTGTTTCAGTCACAAATCCAAAGCATGTGTCTCCAGAGACCTATGCTTAGACCTCTTTCTGATACCCCATACATCATTTCATTAGCTGCTTCTTGTTCCTTTTTCATCATCAACACTATGAGCCCCTATCTTCAAACCTCCTAAGAACGATACCATCTTTCTTAATGAGAAAGATCAGTGCTTTTTCTTCTACTTACATGTTCACCAGCCTTGGGAATTTCTTTCTGGCTGCTACCAAATCACATTGATTGCAAACACTTCAGCTGTTAGACAGACAAATGTCACTTACTACACACCCAGAGACAGAAAATATGGACACTCTGCAGCCAGTGAGGATACTCTCCAGCATTCCTCCTCATACGGCTGAGATGAAAGATTTGCTCCAGAAGTAACTGCAAGGAATATTAGAAAAATCTACTCGAACACGTTACTGTTGCAGTCATAGGAATCTGATACAGTGCAGAACTGAGACTAAGACCTTCAAACAAGTCCACAAGAAACTCAAGAAGGCCACATAACTGTTCTCAATTCCTATGGGAAACTTTACTGTAGCCCAGATAATGCAGACACAAACCTTGATAAAACAGATTTTCTGCAAAAGCATCTGCATTTCCCCTTTGTTGAAGAACAACTTCCTTCTTCTGACAAAGAGGAGAAAAATTAGAACAAACACACCAGATCTTTGTGAGAGACAAAGCTAGAAAAGACATTTCTCTCAAAAGCAGGCATCATGAAAAGACAGAATTAAAAAAATAACCAGGCAAAGTCTGCTGCTATCTTGGCCTAAGTATTCAAGAGCTGCTCTTGCTAACACGAAGATCTAGCCTTGCCATGTTTTCATCAAGCTATTCTTGTAGTCTACCCAATCCAACACCTCCTCTTCCTGGCTGATCTGCTTGTCAACTCAACATCCAGCTCCACCCAAATACATAAACATAATAAAACATCATCTTCTCTGTGCACTCTTTGTCCCAGCTACCTGGGTCTCCAGCACAATCAGAGTTACAAGGAGTACAGACCTCACCGGTTTATTCCACTGTCATTCAACAGCTGCTTAGGTAGTAGCAGATGCTTGAGTAGCCAATTAATTACTTCAGAAGCTAAAAGCATCAGGCAAAAATCAAAGATATTAATTTAGTCCTAAAAATAAATCTCATTTACTGGCACAGGTTTGGGGGCAAAGACCTGTGAAAAAGAGCACACTTCATACGTCACATCAACCAGCAGTGACAGCAACAAAGCATTCAACATAATCCACAAGGGCCAGAAGCATAACAGAGAAATACATCTTTTCTGCTAGTGTGGTGAGGCAACAAGACTGACAGCAGAATACCGAGGGCTGGAGTTTGATGACTTCCACAGCAATCCTCTTTTCAGCTGTCATTGGTACTTTAATACTGGTCATCCTCCTGAGCTTGGCATGGGTTTCCACAAACCCTATCTATGCTGTCACGAATATGACCCTTAATGTACTTGGGTGTCCCTCAACTGCCTGTATACTAACGCACGCAGTATGGGGAATATACAAGATAACTTAAGAGATGTGTGTGCAGTTCCAAGGCTACGATCTTAGTTGGGATCACAGAGACGTGGTGGGATGGCTCCCATGACTGGAATGTTGCAATGGAGGGATACAGGCTATTTAGGGAGGACAGGAAGGGAAGACGAGGAGGGAGAGTCGTCCTTTATGTGAGAGAGCAGCTGGAATGCATGGACCGCTGCCTGGGGTTGAAAAAGGAGCCAACTGGGAGCTTATGGGTGAGGATTAAAGGTGACATTATAGTGGGTGTCTGCTATAGGTCACCTGACCAGGAAGAAAAAGTGGATCATGCCCTTTACAGACAGATAGGAAAACAGCCTCACATTCACAGGCCCTGGTCCTCATGGGGGCCTTCAACCACGCCGATATCTGCTGGACAGACAACACAGCCAGATAAAAGCAGTGCAGGAGGTTCCTGGAGTGCATTGATGATAACTTCCTGACACAAGTGATACAAGAGCCAATGAGGGGAGGTGGTCTGCTGGACCTCACACTCACCAAGAAGGAGAGACTCATTGGGGATGTGAAGATCAAAGGCAGTCTTGGCTGCAGTGACCATGAGATGGCGGAGTTCAGGATCCTGGGGGCAGGAAGGAGAAGGAAAAGCAAGCTCACAACCCTGGACTTCAAGACTGAAGACTCTGGCCTCTTCAAAGATCTGCTCGGAAGAGTCCCATGCGATAAGGCCCTCGAGGGAAGAGGGGGGCAAGAAAGCTGGATAATATTCAAGGATCACCTCCTCCAAGCTCAAGAGAGCTCCATCGCAATGAATATGAAGTCAGGCAAAAATGCCAGGAGGCCTGCATGGATCAACAAGGTGCTCCTAGCCAAACTCAAACAGAAAAAGGAAACATACAGAAGGTGGAAGCAAGGACAGGTAATGCAGGAGGAATACAGAAAAAATGTCTGAACATCCAGGGTGCAGCCCACTGCGGTCCAGGAAAGCTCAAAGGGCCTCACTTAGGACCACCGTTTATAGGCTCACAAGATGGTCGGCTTTAGTCACCCGTAAATTTCCATCCTGGCCACAGTCCCAGGTGGTAATTACTAAAAAATTCTCAAGGTTTCGGTGTTGTTCTACTGGACACCTGGGCCAGGCAGTAGGAGTATGTTCCCAGCCTCACCTATGCAGAGTTTCTGATACAGTCAAGGAGCGCTCAACTGCAGGACTTCAATACACCAAGGCTGAGGTTTCATGGAAATTTCTGAGATCAACAAGCAGCCCAGATCAACAGGTGGCCCAGGGAAAAAAGGGGGAGGGGTATGAATGCACCACCACATGCAGTTAGGAAAGCTAAAGCCCAAACAGAAATGAATCTGGCCAGGGATGTCAAAGACAAGAAGAAGGGTTTCTTTAAGTACATAGGTGACAAAACAAAGACTAGGGAAAATGTGGACCCATTGCTCAACGAGATGGGGACCTGGTTACACAGGACATGGAAAAGGATGCAGTGCTGAATGCCACCTTTGCCTCCATCTTTACTAGCAAAACCAGCCAAAAAAAGTCCCAGAGACCAGGAGAAAATGCTGGAGCAAGGAAGATGTACCATTGGTAGAAAAGGATCAGGTCACAGAATACTTAAGCAAACTGGGCATACGTAAGTCTATGGGCCCTGATGGGATGCACCCACGAGTGCTGAGGGAGCTGGCAGATGTCATTGCAAGGGCACTCTTGATAGTCTTTGATCAATCATGGTGACTGAGAGAAGTGCCCGAGGACTGAAGGAAAGCAAATGTCACTCCTATCTTCAAGGAGGGCAAGAAGGAAGACCCAAGGAACTACAGGCCACTCAGCCTCACCTCGATCCCTGGGAAGGTGACGGAGCAGCTAATCTTGGAAATCATTCTTCAGGTACATGAACGACAAGCAAATCATCAGGAGTAGTCAGCATGGCTTCATCAAGGGGAAGTCACGCTTGACCAACTTGATAAACTTCTACAATTAAATGACCGGCCTGGTAGGTGAAGAGACAGCAGTGGACATTGTCTACTGGGACTTCAGTAATGCCTTTCATGCTATCTCCCATAAAAGCCTCATAGACAAGGTGCTGATGTACACACTGGATGAGAAAACAGTGAGGTAGACCAAAAACCAACCCATTGACCAGGCCCAGAAGGCGAGGATCAGTGGCATGAAGTCTAGTTGGAGGCCAGTGACTAACAGTGTACCCCAGGCGTCAATACCAGGGCCAGTCCTGTTTTAACATTTCATTAGTGATCTGGATGATGGGGCAGAGTGTACCCTCAGAAAGTTTGCTTATGACACAAAACTGGAATAAGTAGCTGATACACCAAAGGGCCGTGCTGCCATCCAGAGAGTCCTCAACAGGCTGGAAAAATGGGCTGACAGGAACCTCGTGACAGTGTACCCCAGGCGTCAATACCAGGGCCAGTCCTGTTTTAACATTTCATTAGTGATCTGGATGATGGGGCAGAGTGTACCCTCAGAAAGTTTGCTTATGACACAAAACTGGAATAAGTAGCTGATACACCAAAGGGCCGTGCTGCCATCCAGAGAGTCCTCAACAGGCTGGAAAAATGGGCTGACAGGAACCTCGTGAAGTTCAACAAGGAGGAGTGCAAAGTCCTGCGCCTGAGGAGGAACAACCCCATGCATCAATATATGCTGGGGGCCACGCAGCTGGAAAGCAGCTTGGCAGAAAAGGCCCTGGAGGTCCTGATGGACACCAAGTTGAACAGGACCCAGCAATGTGCCCCTGCTGCAAAGAAGGCCAATGGCATCCTGGGCTACATTAGGAGGAATGTTGCCAGCAGGTCGAGGTAATCCTTTCCCTCTACTTAGCACTGGTGAGGCCACACCTGGAGTGCTGTGTCCAGTTCCAGGCTCCCCACTAGAAGAGAGACATGGACATACTTGAGAGAATCCAACAAAAAGCCATGAAGACGACAAAGGGACTGGAGCATCTCTCCTATGAAGAAAGGCTGAGAAAGCTGGGACTGTTCAGCCTGGAGAAGAGAAGGCTCAGGGGGATCATATTAATGTATATAAATGGTGGGTGATATGTATATAATGTATATGAAGGGAGGGTGAAAAGAGGACAGAGTCGGGCTCTTTTTCAGTGGTGCCCAATGACAGGAAAAGATATAAACTGAAACATAGGAGGTTCCACCTGAACATCAGGAAACATTTCTTTACTGTGAGGGTGACCAAGCACTGGCACAGGTTGTCCAGGGAGGTTGTGGAGTCTCTATCCTCAGAGATACTCAAAAGCCATCTGGACACAGTACTGGGCAACTGGCTCCAGGTGGCCCTGCTTGAGCAGAGGGGTTGGACCAGATGACCTCCAGAGGTCCCGTCCAATCTCAACTATTCTGTGGTTTTCTTCCACTATTGTCTTTCTGTGTTAGTATCAACCATCACTCCTGCCACAGTGCAAGGCAATGCACAAACCAGGAAGGCAAAATTTCACGTTTAACCAAAGAAAACATCTAACAATGTAACCACCTAGAACTAGTTTTATTCATATTCTCCTTATTTCACTGTACATGGTCCATAGTAAGTACGAAACAGCACTTCTGATTCAAGAAACATATAGAATCCAGACTGTCACACAGTGTACAAGGTAAGCAAATGGGAAGTGCAGTGCAGGATATAAAAAAACACAACCATATAGGACACCTTGGAATAAATACCGTACTAAATGTTCCACCTAAAGCAACTGCAGTGTGAGCATGCACTCATACCTAATTCAGATGAAATTTTCACTAGCAATTGATCCAAATCTGTATCAGCAATCATGGACACACAGCTACACGTCAGTCATCAAAAGTCCTGGGTTTAGGGCATTATTTAAAACTCATTTTGATAAAGCACATTAGGGCATTAAAGGGATCATCCTGTATTTCAGAGGAGATGTTAAAAATATCAGATGGATCATTTTTTGTCTCCAGTTTTTCTAGATCACTAGTTATTAATAGTTTTATGTGTTAGACTGAAAACAAGACCACTAGGGGGAGGGGATGCATTAATTCTTAAAATATAAAAATATCTGTAAAAATGGCTCAACATTTTACCTCAGGTAGCTTCCTGTTATTTAAATATTCACCTGAGGATTATTTACACCTTTTTTAAAGAAAAAAGTCCCATTCACAGATCACTCTCCATTCGGGAATCAAGCTCCTTCCAGCAGTACACCAAAAATTAAAGCACTTCTCACAACACTGCATTAGTTTATCATCCCTTAGCTTCACAGAAAAAGCACAAAACTCAGTTTTATATAGCAACTTAGCAATTTATCATGCTGTACACATACATCAAAGCAAAGCCAAAACAATGTGCCATGCACTTTGAAGCAATCAAGGTAGTAAAGTATACAACAGAACAACTGAATTTAAAACTGGATCAATGACTAACATTCTGAAGAATAGTAGGAAGTTAGAACTGTGATATTTTTAACAAGATAGTCAGAAAAGCATTAATGAGATTACAAACTATGATTTCTTAAAATGCCAAAGAAGAAAAGATGAACAGACTTGGAGATCACAAGTTTCATTAAAAATGCAGCTTTTATCGTACAAAAAAAAACCCTAAAACCAAAAACCACACAAGAAAAAAGCCTTACATCAAGAACACTTTCAAAGCAATTAGCAAAAAAAGTTAACACGCCCCATACTTAAAAAGTGAGATGATCATCGTCAGAGCAGATCTTCCGGGGGGGGAAAAAAAAAAAAATACTGAAAAGCTCATAATGGATACTTCATAGAGAATCCAGGGACACTGCAAAATTAAAATGCAATAAACACAGTTTTACAGAAAATAGGTCTTGCCAAATGACCATTGCCCCTAAAGTTACTTATCTGCTAGTCAACACCTGTTTTCACAGGACTTCTGAAAAGCACTCTCAACACATTGTATAAAGATTGACATGGATTCGAATGAGTTAACAGAAAGTTTTCCACTAGTAATTGTAAACGGGGAGTCATCTCATGGGGACGTTTCTAGAACAAGTCCCACATGGATCTCTTCTCATCTCAAGGTTATATGATATTATTCTCAGCAATATGAGAGTCATAAATACACTATTGGCAGAGTTCATGCATGGCAAATTAACACAAAAGTGTTAAAGATTAAATTCTACAAACTAATCTAAATATACAGTAAGTAGAGCTCAGCTGAAGATTGCTTCTAAAACATCACAGTCATGATTTTAGGAGCTACGAATATTTTCCACAACTACAGGATAGGGACTTTAGTCTGTAAAACAGATTCATTAAATATTTTGCAGTGAGGGACGATACCCAAAGTAACGTAAGACTACTGTAAACTGGTTCCTAGTCACAAATGGAAATCTATAGAGAACATAGATAAAACCTATAGTAAGGGTTCAACTTCCACAGGATTTTATTTATTGCTACACATTTGTTGTCAGTCAGAAGTTGTTTCTAAAACATATGCAACAACCAGAAAAAAAAACAATAAAGTGTGTGCCTTGAAACATACTTTTTCACTTGATTTATTGTTAAATATTTAATACCAGTTTTGCACTATTTGTAATTTAACAATAAATCCAAACTTATTTCATGGGTATGGTGAGACTGCATTTGAGTCTGCATATGTATACCTCCTTGTATGGAAAATATATAAGAAAGATACAGATCACCTCAATCTACTGAAAATACCAACAACTACAGATGTTTTTGGAGGTTAATAGGGATCATTCATATGATGCAGATGGATGAATCTGTATCAGCTGCAACAGAGAGTCTTCAAAATTGTTTTTAGTGGTAGTGTTTTTCAATTCTCCAGACAATGTACACTCATTACCACAAAGGACATGCCAAACGGATGAGTCCTCTGACTGCAAGTCGGTTCAATAAATGTCAGGGTTCAATAAACGTCAGTTCACTGTTTATTGGAACCAGTAAAAGAGGAAGTCTCATTGGTCAAGTCTCCATTTATTGGTGAAGAAAAAAAAAAAATTTTCTTTCTCTAGCAGTATTTTTAAGCATGATACATGACACAATGTTCAATACAACTTCTAACACATTTGATACTACTCTATCCTCCAATCTTGGGCTATCAGTTGATTAATTAGCAAGTCAGAAATAATTCAATAATAATTCCGAAACCGTATCCTACAAAAATTTAAAAATCAGCATTGCTGTAACCACTAAAAATGCAGCTTATATATTTACTTCGTTTGTGTTTTTTTTCCTCTACTCAAGGCAGATTCAATCAGGAAAGTAAACATTGTTAGTTAAAGATTTTTATTTGAATTTCTACTATTTTAGCAAAACTTCAACTCCAACTTTAAAATACTTAAATAAATTTCATTAAGACATTTGTTTAATGAAGACTGTTCTAGACAGGATGACTCTGGACACCAACAATTAAATATTTTTATGGCGAAATTTTAAGCCTAAGCCTTGCCAATTCTTCCAGAATTTTGTTTTAATGAGTTCAGTTATTGAGAAAAATAGGTAACTGTAGCATCCGTAAATCAAATGTTCCAAGCATCATCATAAATTAAATAAAGAAGAATACACACACAATAATGTAAAGGTAAAGAAGGACAACTGCAAATTTAAGAACGTGAACTTACTATTGGAGATACCTTGCAAAAAGTCATCTTTTGTATCTGAAAGCCCCGAAACCAATCTCTGCACTATATTCGCACAAATCCAGCACTGGATCCCACACAATGCACAACCATTGCATGTTGCTCCCCATAATATCATTGCATTATTTGAATACAAAAGATTACCCAAAACAGACTAAGAGCTGTAGAAAAACAAGCAGAGATAGTAACTTGTAGAAACAGTCTTAGTAATGAAAAGCCAGTGGATAAGCTACCTTTCACCACAGACAGATGTGGAAATGGTTAAAGATTGAGCCATGTCAGTGAAGCACCATAGTTCAAATAAATGCTTCCAGGGCATACAGTTCCTCCTCCGCAATGGATGAGAAGAACACATTCAAATAATTGGTTGGCTTAAGTGAAAACTCATTTCACATGAGGTCTCATAATTACTTTGTCCTTGTGAACTTAGCTGCACACTGTAAATTCCTGTATTTCTTTCCCTTTTCTAAGAGCAAGACCACAAAATGAGTAATCCACGAAATCTTATGCAGGCAAATTCCCTGACTAATAACTAAGTATACCTAAAGGCTTTAGGAAAGATAAAGACGCAAAACAACTGATTCAGAAAGAAATATGCATGTTTAGTCAAACCTTACCTATAAGTAAAAGTGAAAGACAGTCATGAATGACTGAACTGCAACATTTATCCAGCATCAGGTGCTAGGAATGACTGTGCTGGACCAACATCATGGAAAAATCTTTGCACCTCCCAGAATAAGGCAGAAAACTCACCCATGAAACTGCCTGAGCTCATAATGAGCTCAAGCCGTTAGTCAGAATGCCAAGGAACTTTTGATCACTGGAAATCAATGATCAAGCAGAAGAATGTGTAAACCTCATACACCTCTTTGCACAAGAAAAAAAGGGAAGACACTATTCATCAGAAAACTGACTAAAATGTTTCCGTTAAAGGGCTTGGTTGTAATTTTCGAAACTGAAATGAAAAGCTGTACTGCAAGCAAGAAAAAGTCCACTGCAGTAAATGAAATTACTCCTGCCTCCAAATGAAGCCTTTAACAACAGGTGAACCTTAATAAAGGAATATAGCTGAAAATAGCTCCCACACAACAACCAGGTCTGTAGTGCAGACATTTCCCTGCAGAAATTATGAAACAAAGGGACAGACAAGTTTCATTCACCGAAGAAACTTGTAAGAGACTCATGAGAACAATTCCCTAGAAAGGCATAAAAGAAGGCGATAGCAGCAAAAAAACATTAACATCTACCACATCCTGCAAAACCCATCAGTCTTTTATCAGATGATACTTCCGCATAGCATCAAAGGAAGAGAGTAACACAGGATTTGTTCTGTTTTAAACAGGCTAGCTGTATTATTCCTATTTCAGTGCAGCCTTTGAACTGTATTAAACCTATTGCCTTGAAGACACAGGCTCTACTACAAAACCCTCAGACAACATATTATCATCCATGTATCATAGCGGCAAACACAGTCAACAGTATGCTGCCCTGTATTAGCAACAGCATAACCAGAGATCAATAGAAGCAATTATTCTTCTCTATTCAGCAACTTGTGAAACCATATTCGGGGTACTGTGTCCAGTTTGGGGATCCCAGTAAGAGACAGACAATAACATACCAGAGCAAGTCCAGAGGAAAGCTTCCAGGATGGAGCATAGGCTGTAGAGCTGTTATGCTTATAAGCAGAAACTGAAAGAAATGGGTTTGTTCTGTCTTAAGTAGAAATCATAGAATCATAGAATCAT
>NW_009232583.1:0-1370 GCF_000690835.1 Fulmarus glacialis
GGCTTTGCAAAGCTGGCGGATTTCATCCCAGACGTTGTCGTTCTCCAACATCTAAGGTGGAACCTCCTGGATGTCCTGGCTTCGGTGAAACACGGCGCCGTTTTCATCGAAATAGAGATTTTTGTCAGTTTTTAGCTGCAAAAATGACCAGAAAATGGGAGAACCCAACGGGACTTCACCAAGGGGAAGGTCACCCAATTTGGTGAGGGAAGAGCAGCGGACAACGTCTGCCTGGGCTTGAGTAGGAACCTTCGACACCATCTCCATCAGATTCTCCCGGAGCAGCTGTGGATGAGCAGAGGGTGAGGTGGGTTGAAGATTGGCCAGGCCCAAGGGGTGGTGATCAGTGGAGCAAAGTCTAGTTGGAGGCCAGCGGTGGACCCCAGGGGTCAATCCTGGGTCCAGTCCGGTCTAACGTCTTCATTAATGATCTGGATGATGGGGCAGATGACACCAAAGTGGGAGGAGCGGCCGATACCCCAGAGGGTCGTGCCGCCGTCCAGAGGGACCTCAACAGGCGCCAGAAATAGGCTGATGGGAACTTCATGAAGGTCAGCAAGGAGAAGTACCAAGTCCCGCCCCTGGGGAGGAACAACCCCAGGCACCATTCTATCCTGGGGGCCACCCAGTTCTGCGGAGAAGGACCCGGGGGGACACCAAGTTGACCATGAGCCAGCAAGGTGCCGCAAAGAAGGCCGACGGTGGCCTGGGCTGCGTTAGACAAAGCGTTGTCAGCAGGTGGATGGAGGCGATCCTTCTCCTCTACTCAGCGCTGGTGAGGACACACTTGGAGTGCTAGGTCCAGCGCTGGGCTCCCCAGTACAAGAGAGACATGGACATACTGGAGAGAGACCTTCTGGCAGGGTTTCAATATATAAAGGGGCTTCTAAGATGGCGAGAGACTTTTACCGGGGTCTGCAGCGACAGGACAAGAGGCAACAGCTTTAAAACGACAGAGGGGAGGGTTTGGTTGGACATGAGGAAGAGATGTTGTACCATGAGGGTGGTGAGACACCAGAGCAGGTTGCCCAGAGAAGCTGTGGATGGCCCATCATGGGAAGTGTTCAAGGTCAGTTGGAGGGGGCTTGGAGCAACCTGATCTAGGGGGAGATGTCCGTGCCCATGGTGCGGGGTTGGACTGGGAGGTCTTTGAAAGTTCCTTCAACCCAAACCCTTCTATGACTCTATGGACAGTGCTTGGAGCAACCTGATCTAGGGGGAGATGTCCCTGCCCACGGCGGGGGGTTGGACTGGGGGGTCTTTGAAGGTTCCTTCAACCCAAACCCTTCTATGGACAGTGCTTGGAGCAACCTGATCTAGTGGGAGATGTCCCTGCCCATGGCAGGAGGGTTGGTCCACGTGGTGGTTTA
>NW_009232583.1:1411-2021 GCF_000690835.1 Fulmarus glacialis
GGTGGGAGATGTCCCTGCCCATGGCAGGAGGGTTGGACTGGATGGTCTTTGAAGGTCTCTTCAACTCAAACACTCCTGTGATTCTACGACTTTATGGATGAGCAACCTGATCTAGTGGAAGATGTCCCCGCCCACGGATCTTTGAAGGGCCGTTCCAACCCACCCCATTCCGTGATTCTATGATCAGGATTTTGTACTAAACTTCAAGGAATGACCAAATAAACCCCGCAACGTGTCACCAAACGAAGGTGAAAACCCAAACGCTTCTCCAGCCCGGGCAAGGTGGTACCTGCCACCGTGCACCGTTCCCATCGGCAAAATGAAGATGAAACCGTGAATCTTTGAAGGGCCGTTCCAACCCACCCCATTCCGTGATTCTATGATCAGGATTTTGTACTAAACTTCAAGGAATGACCAAATAAACCCCGCAACGTGTCACCAAACGAAGGTGAAAACCCAAACGCTTCTCCAGCCCGGGCAAGGTGGTACCTGCCACCGTGCACCGTTCCCATCGGCAAAATGAAGATGAAACCGTGACTTAAAAATAAACCCCCAAAATTAAGGGGGAGCAATTAAAATGCCGAGCGCCGCTATTAGCAGCAGCATCCGC
>NW_009232583.1:2046-2353 GCF_000690835.1 Fulmarus glacialis
CCTCGGAAAAGGGGACGTGCTGCAATACAGCACGGGAGGGAAACCCGAAAATGCCTGCTGGACACCCAAAAAAGCCAGTTATAAACCCAAACTCGCCGGCTGGAAACCCGGTCTCGTCAGCGAAGCCTCTTCCCTTGCAGAAGAGCACAGCCCGCGCTCCTCGGGGCGTGTCCCCCCCCACGGGAGCGAGCGTCTCTGTCGCCGTAGGGGAAGCGTCTGCCTACGTGGGTATTTTGGAGAGACTCGAAACACCTTTTTTTTTGGGGGGGAGACTCGAAACACCTTTTTTTTTTGGGGGGGGAGACTC
>NW_009232584.1:0-19993 GCF_000690835.1 Fulmarus glacialis
TGCGTGGTTGGTTAAACCACGACACAATTTTAGTAGACTGAGTTGGTAACCAGCAAAACTTAAGACACTGTTTTGGTCAACTAGAAGAGAGGAAAAGAAAGAGGACATGGAATATCCGAATTCTTAAAGAACATGGGTGAGGTATCCAACTGGTATATAGCTCAAAGGGGTAAAAGAGCGTTTATAAATTTTCCAAACTTCAGAAAGTATGTACACAATGTTAGAATGAAAATAACACTGAAAATGAAATAAAAATACATTTAGGGAGAAAATCATGTTGCTTGCTTTAGACCTTTACAAGTTACTCACCTATTCTAAGCTAATTTATTCATAGAGACTCACTTTATATTCAACAGAAAAGGAAGAAGAGGTTATCTCCAGAGAACAATTGTGCCAGCTATCCCAATCCTAAACTAACTACAGAAGTGAACTAAAGACTTGGTCAGGTTGGATGATTAGCTTCTGTCTTCTGAAGCTAGGCAAGATGAATGACATGGTTAAGTACAGAAAGATCAGTGATTTCAGATAAATTCATGAAGAGGAATCTGATAACAATGCCTACTAAACTGATGAGATTTTTCTACTGAAACAATTTCTTCTGTTGGAAACAGTTTTTCTGCATAGATAAACAATTTTTGGGAGAACTTTCAATTGCAAGGACAAGATACATTCACTAGACAGCAGAACTGGAACTGGATGAGGAAATTAGAGACCCTGCGTACTCTCACTGTCCATACACCCCCCACCTTGCAGAGACTTCCGATGGGCTCAGGAAATAAAGAGATAAATGGGGAGAGGAAAGACTTCCACCTTCCACTTCTCCCTGACTTTCTGGAAGATTCTTCTCAATTTTATCCTGTGGGAAAATATGT
Source organism: Fulmarus glacialis (assembly GCF_000690835.1). NCBI lineage: Eukaryota > Metazoa > Chordata > Aves > Procellariiformes > Procellariidae > Fulmarus > Fulmarus glacialis. Next base: position 873 of record NW_009232584.1, read on the forward strand.
CATTGGGCCTGAACAGGTTTTTATGGGGCCCTCTGCCAACCTGCCATCCTCTCCACCGAGAAAGGAGAGAATAAAAATAAATTTATTTTATTTATCATCTTAATTTAAGGCAGCCTTTTTTTGTTGCTTGCATAAATATGAATTTTAGATATTGTCAACCATTCCAAAGGGCTGGATTGAAATGAAGTCACTTGAGAGCTAAATAATGACATGTTGTAGGATATCACTAGCCAGATGTTATTTGCCTTGGATAATTCCTATTAAATCAGGATCTAAAGGAGAATAATAACTAGCCATTCTTTGGTCTGGAAGCAAAGGAAGGACCAGATTAAGCTATGAGAGAGTTGTTGGGAAGCCAGAGTACATGTCAAGCTAAGCATCAATGTCTCATAAAATTCATGTCATAAAATTAATTCAAATAATAGTTTTAAACCATGGCTTTAATAGCTTTAAACCATAATGAAAGAACTTAAAACAAAAGGACCATAAGACTAATGACAGAGGTCTCAGCATAAACGACTAAAGGGCTTAGGGTTAGGTCTAGATGTATTTTAACAACCTCATTATTGTGCAGAAATGACACAAAGGGATCACAGAGATTAGAAATACAATGAGGAAAACCATTGCATGTAGTTTCCCAGTACCTGATTTAAAGAGAAAATTTCTGAGGAATAAAAAACCCCACTCCTAAACCTCAGGCTTGAAACATAATAATCACAAAGATGTGTTCTCCCTTTCTGAACTATAAAAAGAATTGTACTGTTCTGATCTAGGGCCACCTAATAAGCACTTACTTCTCTGCTATCTGTGATAAATATCAATGCTAGGCAGATGGAAAGGTATAACATAGATGTTACATCTTTACAATAATGTCCAATGACAGAGGAGTCCTGCTGTTGGGTCGGAATCAACATTAAAGACCTGTTGTGGTAGTTCCACCAGCTGTGATTTAAAAATGATAGGCTTATTTTTTTACAAGCTTACATCATCAGCTGTAGCCATGCACTAAAAAAACCTGAGGAAATATTAAATGATGAAGACATTTAGAAAGTAATAATAATTTTGTTTTTGTCAAATTATCTGAGAGTACTTCAAAAACAATGCTATTATTAATATTTACATATCCAGTTTATTTTAAATCTCTGATAAGAGTAACTGTTTTGTAGGTAAAAATCTGATAAACTTAAATGTTGCATACCTGAATGTGAAAATTTTCTTCTTTATTGCCTGAAAAAGATACCTAAGCCTAACAAATCAATTTTTAAGTTTAAGAAGCAAAACGAAATAGGACACACATAAAATATATTGTACTATAGCTTGTGTGTGCTTCTACAATTATTTTTTCCTAGTTTCAAGAGAATTTTTCAAGAAATCAGGTTCTAGTATGGTCTAATTACATTTGTTTTTCAGGAATAAAAAGCAAAGAAATCAGCTGAGACAGTTAAGTCTGAAAATAGCTTTTCAAACATTTAATAAATTTTGTTTCAACACTACATATAACCTCTAAAGTGTAAAACTGTAAAGAAACATTTACATTTAAATAATTAAACATAAATCTTTTAAAAGAACCACTATAGCCTATCAAATAAAACTATACTGTTATAAATGTAGAATTAGAAAAAAAAAGGAGCCAGAAAATTGAAGCATCTAAGGAGGATGATGCTAACCATAGCAATTAAAGAGGTGGGATAGTTCCCTTTTCACTTGAAACTGCTTATTTTTACTACAATGTATAAAAGGTAACTTTTGCCTCAAAGATGACATTACTAAAAATACAATTGTTTTTCATTAATCTTATTCTTCCCTTTCAGAGAAAATTTTTAAATCAGCTCTGCAACCCTGTAAATGCAGAGAAATTCCTCCCTTAATTTGAAATCCATTAAACATCAGTGGGGACAGGCCATTCCTTCACATTAACACATCTTTAAATAAAAGCTGAGATAAATACATGTATGACTGAAGCAGAAAGTTTTCAAGAAATTTGAAATCTTCAGGTAATTTAACACGGTTAGAAGGGATAAAAATTTAAACAGCAAATCTACCTGAAAGAATAAGACTCAAGGCTTTACAACACTGATCATACCTTGTTTCAGGGAATTATTTCTGTGAATTGCAGTCAGCATGGAAGAGTAATTTTTGTTCAGAAATAAACTTTCCCTCAAAAAAAAAAAAAACCCAAAACAAAAACAAAAACAAAAACAAACCAAACAAACAAAGACCCCCCACCAAAACACGAATCAAAAAGACAATGGGAAAAGAAAAGAAAGTAAGGTAGATTTGTTAAAAAAAGAAATGTTTTCTGGCAGAATGTAATTTTTTTTTCTAATTTAGATTTTGATTCTAATTAGCAATGTTTAAAAAATCCTACAGCCTCGTTCTTTTGGGTTTTGCGGTGTTCTGAGACAGAAAATAGACTTTGTAAACATAAATGTGCATGTTTTAAGTTAGATTCAACAGGTTAGTTCCATGTATTATGAACTTCAAAATTAAGATCCAAATTTCAGATTTTCTGGTCACAGAAATTGGTTCAATTAAGATACTGATTATATGGTTACAGGTTCAGGGTGCCACACAACAGTTAAGTGTTAATCTTAATTTACTTCATGTCTTTTCTTTTTTTCCTGATTTGGGTGTTATTGGTTTTTTTGGGCGGGTCTTTTTGTTGGTTGTTTTGGGGGGGGGGGGGCTTTTTTTTTTTTTTTTGTACAGCTGTTTGTTTCTGTACAACTACCTCTCTAATAAAACAGCTCTATACTTTGTGTATACTGAACATGTAAAAACTTCACTGCATTAATACAAAGCTGAGGAAGTAGCCAAAAGAGCTGGAGGCAAGCAAGCTGTTAAGACCCCAAATGGCCCATACAGGGAAGAAGCTTTCCATGACAGGAAGATGTTTGGACATGTGAAAGCTGAATAACTTTGTTCATTGGAGAAAATGGTAACCAGATCACCACATTAACATGTGGGATTCTACTGCAAAGGGAAAGTCTTGTCACCATGTCAAAATTAAATCACTGATGTTTCAAAGCATCTACTGCCTCTTATCTTCTCACCATGTGAATGACAGGGATTCCATTCAGGATTTTGTGCCTTTTATGAACTGTAGCACATAGCTAACTTCACCCAGATTTTAACTATTTGAACTGCTCTACCGATTTAATGTACATCCACATTAATTCAGTGCCTAGGATATTGGAGACAAACAAATGTAAGACAGTAAAAACCAATCAAACAAAAAAACCACAACAGGAGCCATCATCACTAATACAATATTTAGCTGGTAATTGAGTTGTAAGTCTCTGAAGTTAACATAGGAATGAGCATGGTATAATTGTCTTGTAAACAGATGAGAGAACAAGATACTATTTTCATGAAAAAGTGTATTGGTGTATGGTAGTTTATTTCTGACAGTACAGTAGAACTAAAATTATTTTCTATATAGGTAGAATTTAAAGCACCATTACTCACATGCATTAGCTCTGATTTAAGAACTCATTTTTCAGAATGTCTCAAGAGACCAAACTGGCCTGGAGCAATCAAGACCATAAAGACAACCAGAAGACAGAGCTGAAGGAGTGGTACGGTTCAGTAGTTGCCACAAAGGAGCTAGGGGAAGGAAGTTAGCTCAGCAGACATTCTAGCATTATTCTATGCCTCCTAAGTATAAATTAACATGCAAATTTAAAAGAATCTATATGTTCCTTGAGATCTTTCAAATCCCTGTTGCTATTAGTTCCTTGCTTCAGTAAAATACAGTGAATTTAATAATATCCCAGACTCATTAATGGCATGCATTTGATGGCACCAGTAACAGCACTGTTGTGTTCATTCTGCACATTTCTGCATCAATAATCTGTGAACATCCTGCAGCAAATTTTCATGTATTTTCTGTTGACCAATTTAGCAGAAAACGTTCTGGCAAAGCGGATCTCTGAATGCACTAGCTTAAGTAAAAATTCAGAGGAAAGAGCATCTGGTAACCATGCATAGAAGGCTACAATTGCAAATTAATGATCTGATCTAATACCCATCTATTTAGCTGGAAACTTCCAGCACAATTCACTGGGACTTAGTTGCATAGGGATACAAAGTTCAGGACTTAAAAAAAAAAAAAGACAGCAATAAAACCACTGTCCTTAGTAAAGCATACAAAGTTTCACCTGATACAACTATTTTGATAATGCACAGGATTATGAAAAAAAATTTCTTACATTTAGAGTTATGATAAAAAGTTATCCTACACTAATGACAGAATCAGATTCTTCTGATAAACATTTTTCTTCATGGCACCTGGTTGCATCCATGTGTTAAGTTTCCTGCAGCTGAGCTTTGAAGCAGCTCTATTCCTAATCTTTTACTGCATCACTATGATGTAGTTCCTGGGGAAAATAAGTTTAACTTAATTCTGTTGACTTTATTGTTTTGGTAATCAATTAAAATCCTCATTGTTTTCAGAAAACTGTCAGGAGACCTACAGTGAAAAATAATACAGTTTGTATAGTCTAATTACCTAAATTGCAATATTTAATAAATGAGACACCTACCTGTAGTGACAATCAAATATTGTCACTAATCTTGGTCTATAGGGATTTATTTTCCTTTTTTTCTCTTTTGTATGATAGCTTGCAAAATGCTAATTTTAATGGGATTTATGCAAACAGAGTTAGAGAATGTGCTCCATATTACATGTATTCACACCATATTTTCCCACTCTGAAAACTACAACACTCAGTGCTTTTTATAAAAGAGATATAATAAATGAACAAAAAATATACAAGGGGTGTCATTACACTTCTAAAGCAATCTTGATTAAAGGAACAGATTTTAAACCAGCTGAATAGCTGTCAGAGTACTCACTGGGCATCTCACTCACAGATAAACTTGACCCTGAATCTCAGTGCACACAGGAGATACGGTTGGCTGAAAGGGTGTGTCATTGCTTCTGAACAAGTATATAAGCATTGTAATACAGCAATAGACAAAAAGGTTTGCCTGTGTCCACTCATATTGGACTAAGAAGGCTGAAGATTTCAGCCTCCAATGGTTAAAGTTTTTCATAACTGACATTTAACTTTTTCAGTGTAAATAAATAAGGTTATTTTCTCCATTACTGATACAGATTTACTACCTAAAATAAGAGCCTAATAAAGTCCAGGTTGTAAATGACTTTGCATGTTAGATACAGCTCTAAATTTTAGTGCTATCTCTGTTTTGCTTGCTTTGATAAATTGTTGTTCGAAAGCAGCAAAAATACAAAAAGATAGGAGATGATTTAACGTATTTTTATGATGCTTTTGGCTATGTTTATTGAGGTACAAAATATTTGGTCTTGAGCTATTGCATGACAGGAATGTCTCAGCCTCACTTTAAAGCCAAAGGCAAAATAATTTTCTCTTGTCGCCAAACATATCTGTAAGCATTGAAGGCAGAAACATCTTGCTTGTAAACATAATTACACAGCATTCTAAGATGAAAGAGCAATCTCTTTCAGACAGATACCATGTGATGTTCATTTAAACTCCTAATGTCAAAGCCCTCAGTTCTGCCCCTTGTGTTGAACTTTGGAGGCACAGGAAGCTGAAGCACTACAGAGTACTCAGCAAATCAAATTCCATTCTGGCACTAAATATCTAAACTGTCAGTGCAACCTTTGATTCAGTGTGTGCTCTAGCACTTTTATTTGGTTACTAGTGTGAACAGAGCTCAAGGATCAGGGACAATTCATTTTCAATCCATGCTGGATTTCAGTGAGAAAGGTGCTTTTAGATAATTAATGATGACTCCTCCTTCACAATGCCAATAAATACAATTTGCTCTAAGTATTAATTGAGACTTGGGGCAGAGCTTCCAATAAGCAGTATTTTAATTTAAAGATTGGTGAGGTGAGAAAATTGCTTCAATGTTTTATAAGAAACATGTATCCATCCCTGTAACTAGAGATATTCTTAGAAAAAGATATATGATTAAGGAGTTAGGCTTTTTTTAAGGCAAAAAAACCCCCATGTTCAGTCTCAAGCACACAAAATCTCTAATTCACCTTCTGGAAAATAAAGTATCTCACAAGTTTGCTAAGTGAATGAACGAAATCGTCCATCAGTGAATACTTCCCTCCAAGTATTCTATCCTCACTTAACACCTGCTCCTTTTTACAACTTGCTCAGAAAAACATTCAACTGCTATCAGCAACTGTAAGCTCTCATACTGACAAATACTGTCTATGATCCACTGACTTGCCAGCTCAACATCACTCTGTTTACTGACTCTCTGTAGGACATTCCCTGTAGGACAATCTCTGTAAAGAGCATCCACTTGATTGATGTATTGAAACTCAGTTTTTCTGCAGGAACCTCTGTGGACAAACATTTAAAAGTTGCTTATACTGTTCAGAAAAAGAAACAAACATAAATATCCAAGCTAGCTCCAAAATAAGGAACTTTCTGAACAAAAATCTTTAAATATTTATGCTCTAGAGAAATGATAACATGTTTTTTGTTTCCTGTGAACATGCTCCAAAAGCAGCATTTACACTTGTCTGCAATATAGTAATCACCCAGGGAGCCAGTTCTTGTCCCAGAGTCATTGCACTGGATCTGCTTTCTTCAGAGAGAGAAGAAATGGCAACATTCCAGTTTAAAACTAATAAAATCCTGATCACTTAGTGCAATTCCCCAGATGGATATCCATCTAACTTTTTAACTGTTGTTAAAGTGACTCTTTCAGAGCTGGAGTCATAAAAGCCATCATATTCTAATTTTCTGAAAGCTTGATAGAACCAATATTCTTAATATAGATGAAGTTTAATGAAGCACTTTCTTTCCCATAGGAAAGTCTTCCACTCATATTCTTTGATGCCAACTAACCTTCACATCTGCTATTTCCCTATTGATTGCTACAACTTGGCACTTTTGTAGAGTGTCTGATGAGGCAATTCTATTCAATGACACCACTTCCTCTTCAACAAAAGGAGTGCAGTAAAATAGCAGTGTGTTTCCTATACCTTCAGGGGAAATGCTGTGTGCAAATTATGCAAACAAATGTGTAGTCATCATTTATATGTGTGTATGTGGAGAAGAAGAGTGTTTGTTCCTTTTATACTGAACCATTGCCTATGTAAAATTATGCCAAGTAGATCTGGTTTTGAATTTTTTAAGCAAATGAGGAGTCATTCTGGGTCTCACTTAAAAAAATCCAACTCAAAATATATGGTGTTCACTATGGAAATAATCTTGAAATTAGTCATCACTAAAAATATGATCCAAACATGTATTTACAAATCAGTAATGCACATTAGAGAATATCAGAATAAAGAGTATGTTTATTTTGCTGTCTTTGAATACAAAAACATCAAATATTCTTTTTTCAAGTAAAATGGAATAATTTCTTCTTGACACATATTACACTAATGAAATATTTCATTTGAAATTAAAATGGTAAGTAATATCAATTATCTAACAGTCCTCATTTATAATGTTGTGGGAAACATTGGCATGACAAAAAGAAAAGCACTGCATGTTTAAATTAAAGATCAACTGTAACGTTTCAATTTCAGACTGAAACTATTAAACCATTCATCTTTTATTTGCATTTTACTTTGGCCTTCCTCTAGTCCAAGTCTCTGGGTGTGTCATATTTAACTGATTTCTTTTTTCTTTTTCTTTATTTTTTTTCTGAAATTTCAGATTCTTTAAGCTTTAACGGCCACAATTTCTTCTGTGTACAGTCTTACTTGGAATTAGCTCTTTTATTTTCTTTCTTTTTTTTTTTCCTTGTATGTCTTTGAGCCTAGATTCACAAAGGTATTGAAACAACTAACACCTACTGAAATCAATGGGAACTTATTTATGAAAGAAGCATAGAAAGAAGAAATAAAAAATAAGGATATAGTTCCATCTTTGGATTTTCAGGTTGTATAAATATTTTAACAGGTTACTCCCACAAAAACTGATTTGCTTTAAATTGAATCAATACAACTAAGAAAAAAAAAGAAATTGATTTGGGAGCAGGACAGAAAAGAGTATTCACCTCTTCAGCCAACTTTTCTACTAAAGAGTAGAATCAGACATAATTCATTCTACTGGCAATACTTTAGCAAAACTGCTAAAGATTCTCACTAACTTAGATCCAAATCAAGACTATAATTCACCTGTTACAGTTAACAAAACAGGACCAGGACAGAGGCCCATAATTGTCCATACCATCTGTTAGAATGGGGCCTGGACAGTTTTAGCCTGTCCTAAGGAGTAACCCCCCAAATGATACCTGGGCTCCACCCCAAGATAAGAAGTCAGGAGATGTCAAGTATATACCAAAGACTGTTCCTAACAGGGTGTTTGAGCATGATACCCTAATTTTGATGGAAAAAAAAAGTTTAGCCCAGTGACCTTGACTTTAAAAATGGTCCTGGCCTGTTTTATTTACTACTAAAAATATAGCCTGAAAGTGTAGAAGATGGAGACATATAATGCATTTGGAACAATATGCTCGAAACACTATATAAAGATTTCTGTATGTATTTTACATTGCTCTCTGATAAAGATTTCTTTATACATTTTATTTTAGTCTCTAAACAATCCACTTCAAAATTCTTACTTCAAAATATTGTGTCAGAAATCATTATTTTTTAACAATAATTTTTAAGACAGCTTTCAAACACTGGAACAGGCTTCCTAAAGAGGTGGTCAATGTCCCAAGCCTGTCAGTGTTTAAGAGGTGTTTGGACAATGCCCTTAATAATTTGCTTTAACCTTTGGTCAGCCCTGAAGTGGTCAGGCAGTTGGACAAGATGGTCATTATAGGTCCCTTCCAAATGAAATATTCTATTCTATTCTATTCTAGCTTTAATAATTTTCCCTCTGTTTCACCATCTAAACAAGAAGCCCAAAAGTACAGAAAAATAAAATTTGAAAAGAGAATTAACAATTCAGAATCTGTTACAGGGTATAGTTTATTCTGGATGTGGGCAAATTTTATTTTTTCTGTAAACAAGGTTGTTAGTTTTTCTGTGTCAATCTACTAATCTCCCATATGCATGCAGAAACCCAAACATGTGAATAAGACTTGACTATACAATTAAAGAAACAGGAATCAATAACTGCAGTGTTGTCATCATCAGGCTTAAAGGTTCTATGTTCTAAAAATTTAGTATGCCAATTCTTTTGCTTGCATATTCTTGCTATTCTTTTTTAACCCAAGAAAAACAAAAAAACAAACAAACAACTTTAAACAACAGTTCCTTTCTTCTAAATGCATTAAGATTTACTCTAACTGTTGTATATTAAACCATATCACAATTTTGGAAATCCAAGTACTATCTTAGAGGAAGACAACATAAAACTGTTTGGAGCTTGAAGTGGTTTTAGAAATGGTAATCTGTATATATCCTCAGATTTTTCATCATTGCTTGATTAACACCTACTAAGCTTTAACAATTCAGTTGACCCAATTGCTGAACTGTACCCTTCAACTTAAAGTTTCCATGAAAATTCTGGCATAGAATATGTGAAGATTACCACATACTTCCAGCAAAATATGCAAACAATGCAAACACATTACTGGTGCACACATCAAAAGCCTGCACCTGTCACCCTAATTTAATAAAAAAAAAAAGATAATTGGACTCATAAATGTGAAAAGTATGACAAGCTATACAGCAGATGACACAGTAACATATGCCTTGCTGTTGGAGGACAAGTGTACCCAACCTCTAATATGATCAAGCATATGAAGTCACATGGGCAAAGCAAAATGGTGGATTGTGTTTATTGTTTGTTATTTTTACTTTTGCTTTTGAAAGACAGGCTTTTGCAATAACTGCCTTACTTTTAGGAACACTTATTGTGACCAGTTCAATCTTTTTAAATATGATGTTTACAAACACAGACCAGAATTTTGGCCATAGTCCAACTCAGACTGTAAGCCAAAATGTGAACTCTTTATATGATTTGAAAGTTATTTTTCTCTATGCTTTTTGTGTTCATTTCAGTGCCAACATGTAAGAAAAGAAACTCTTCACAGCCTTTAAACCAATAATCTAAAATAAGACAAATATCCCCTCAGTGCTAGCTAAATCAGTCAGTTTTATTATGGAATTAGAATGATTCATATTACTCCTTGTAAAATCAATTAATTTGCATACATAGATATTTTTTAATCACAGCCTCTCCCTACAGTCATACTGCAGTTTATACGTATATGAAAGATGCTTAGTGCTTAAACAGTGACCAAAAATTTTATAAGATTCATCTTACATACTTGTAGCCACCTACACATTAAACATCTAGGCCAAGGTACTAATCTAAGCTTCTCTATAGTCAATGGGAAAAGTTATGTAACTCTGGAGAACACTGTCTTTCTAGGACAGGTAGTATGGAAGAACTGCTTTCTGTTGCCTTTCAGTTTCTTTCCAGTGCCAATAAAAGGAAACTAGATGACTACCTGAGAGGAGAGCAGGTATCTACATTTTGGAGTGAAGAGAAACCTGCCCTACATGTTTCCAAAACTACATCTTTCCTAGTAAAACAAATCATCGGGGGTGGGGGGGGGGGGTCTGTTTTCCAGCTTTGAGACCAAAGCACAGGATCTTATTATGTCTTCCTATTAAATTCTCTCAATCAACAGTTCAGATTCTTTCTTTACCAATCCACCAATTTACCAATCTATTGGTAAGTTTACCATTTACCAATCTTTTGCTAGTACAGTCCTACTCTACACATTTTGAAAAAATTCAGGAATACAAGCTATTCCTGGTTTTACTCATTATCATTTTAGGATTTTTACAATTCTTATCTCTATAAAAGAATAATAAATTACCTTTGCTACACATTTTACCTGTGAAATGAAACTAGCTACATTAACACTTGATAATATTATCAGAATAGGGTTTGTGTAATGCAATACAGTGTAAGAAAATAAAATATTAAAAATTTGAATGACAAATACATAGTAACAGGAGGCTTTTAATGACTTGATTCTATCACTAATGTCAACAAATATAAAAATAACAAAAACCATCTCAAATCACATGATATTACAACTGCAGCATTTGTAGGTTCTAGTGGTTTTGCTATTAGATTTATTCCACTCAAAGTTAGAGATTCAACTTATCAAAGTAATTCTATATTTCTGAAAGGAGAATTGAAATCCTCAGGATTAAGACCAAGAGTCTTAATGTTTTTTGGAAGTGTTAAATTTATTTGGAGTCTTTAGAAATCAAGCTCTATCTTGGAAATAAATCGAGAAACCCATTATTAGCTGAATGAAAATATAAAAAATAACAGCCTCAATAGTGCTTATAAGATGAGCCTTATAGTTTCCCTTCAATCTTCCTTTCATCTTTGATGATCTGATTTGAAAAGACAGCCACTGAGACAGCCAAATCTTCTTCATTATGAACAGGCTGTACAAAAAAAAAAAAAAATCTCCTTAATTTTAGAAGAAAGATTTCTTGTATGAGGCACCTGTGACTGGAAGAGGAAGCTATAACTGAAATTTCAGTGTTTCCACTGCTAAATTCTGATTTTATGAGTAACCAAACCCCTGACTAGAATACTATTGTTGGATTGCACACCTATAATGAACTATGCTCAGTGTCTCTGTACTTCAAGGAACAAAAACTGCATCAGAAATACTAGGTGTAGCCATAAAATAAATTAAGGAACCAAACTGTTGGTTTTGTTCAATCCAAGTAAATTCCTCAGCAATTCAACCTGAATAAAAATACACTTGAATGTTAACTACCTGGATAGGCTTAGATAGAAGTTCTAGCATCAAAGAAGCTATTCTCAGAGCTTCTTTGCCAGATAAGGTAAAAGAGTGAAAGAAGAGCTAGACAGCCTTCCCAACAAAACACAGAAAATGTTTGGTGCTAGTCTTCCTTCTTCACAGAAGTTTCCTTTAGGGATGTGTCTTCCTTTTTCAGAAAGTGGAAATGTATGAAAAAGTACATAAAACTTCTATCAGACGTCATATAGAAGCTTCTTAAGACTTTTGGAAGATTCCTTGTAAGTCAAGGAAGGTAAGTGTCTCTTATCAAAAAATTAAAAAATTAAAGACAGAGAAACAGAAAGACAGTGAGAGCAACAGAAAGAGGAACAGAACAATTTCAATCTTACCACTGGCCTTCTGTTGCACAAGTAAGTAAGAGTTCTTCAAAGAAAGACCAAAAAAGTCAAGTCTTCAAAGGCCTCCAGGTTATTTGCTGTATTTTGTAGCTCATTGAGGGGGACCTGATTTTAGTTCTCAAATGCAAAGATAGACTACTCACATATAAATATTTTAAGGTAAGCGATACTACACCCTTTGTTAATTTTCACAATGCCTAGTTTCTAACTAGAAATAATAGTTTACTAATAGTATGTATTAATATAATAAAAGCTCTCACGCTCCCCTCGAATCACAATGATTCACAACAGAATTCACATATTAACTTATCTAGATTTTGGTTGACAATTACATTTAAATATCTATTATGACAACTTAAGTCAAATTCAGCATAAAAGAACATGTTATTTATGATCACCACCATTATTATGAGTGACTGCCTCAGCTTTTAAGATGTGAAAAAAAAATAACCCCCCATAATTTCCTATACAATAAATTGATAAGTAAATTGAAAGATCACATGCCATATCTGAACAAATAAAAAAATGCTAAGAAATATATTGCTTATCTTTGGTCCAACATGTCCATGGACAGACAATACTCTGATCAGTAGGCTACTCTGATCATAAAGAACTGGCTGCTCATGGCTTGGACAGCTGTACTCTTTGCTGGGTAAAAAACTGGCTGGATGGCCAGGCCCAAAGAGTTGTGGTGAACGGAGTTGTATCCAGTTGGCGGCCGATCCCAAGTGGTCTTCCCCAGGGCTCAGTATTGGGGCCAGTTCTGTTTAATATCTTTATCAATGACCTGGATGAGTGCACCCTCAGTATGTTTGCAGACAACACCAAGATGGCTGGGAGTGCTGATCTGCTTGAAGGTAGGAAGAGTCTGCACGAGGACCTGGACAGGCTGGATCGATGGGCCAAGGCCAATTGTATGAGATTCAACAAGGCTAAGTGCTGGGTCCTGCACTTGGGTCATAAAAACCCCACACAACACTACAGACTTGGGGAAGAGTGGCTGGAAAGCTGCCCAGTGGAAAAGGACCTAGGGGTGTTGGTCAATAGCTGGCTGAATATGAGGCAACAGTGTGCCCATACAGCCAAGAAGGCCAATAGAGTCCTGGCTTGTATGAGAAATAGTGTGGCCAGCAGAACTAGGGAAGTGATCGTGCCCCTGTACTCGGCCCTGGTGAGGCCAAACCTCGAATACTTCAGTTTTGGGCCCCTTACTATAAGAAAGACATTGAGGTGCTGCAGCACATCCAAAGAAGGGCAACAAAGCTGGTGAAGGGTCTGGAGAGCAAGTCTTATGAGAAGTGGCTGAGGGAACTGGGGTTGTTTAGTCTGGAGAAAAGGAAGCTCAGGGAAGACCTTATCACGCTCTACAACTACCTGAAAGGAAGTTGTAGCGAGGTGGGTGTTGGTCTCTTCTCCCAAGTGACAAGTGACAGGATGAGAGGAAACAGCCTCAAGTTGTGCCAGGGGAGGTTTAGCTTGGATATTAGGGAAATTTCTTCACCAAAATGTTTGTCAAGCGTTGGAACATGCTGCCCAGGGAAGTGGTTGAGTCACCATCCCTGGAGGTATTTAAAAGACATGTAGACATGGCGCTTAGGGACGTGGATTAGTGGTGGGCTTGGTAGTGTTAGGTTAACAGTTGGACTTGATGATCTGAAGTTTTTTCCCACCTAAACGACTCTATGATTTTATGATTTTAAAGCATGGTTTAGTATATTTTTTTAATCAATTGGTAATCTATATTGTGCAGATTAAGGATCTTGAATACATTAAATACAAGTTCAATTAATGCATGGATACTGAAAAATGCTTAAAAGACATCCTTACCCAATAAAGCTTATGTAATTATTACCATACATGTATTGCAAAAAGGATGGTTTAACCAGTCTCGACAAGCATTCTGTTTGGAGCAATGAATAATTCTGGAGAAGAAATTCATCAGTATAATAAGACGTCAGGTGGTGTCCAGGGCAATTCTGGCACTGGAAATATTTCTCTACACAAAACAATGCTAATGCAGTTGGACAACACCTCAGTAGTATCATATATAAACTGACAAGGTGGAACCAAGAGTTCATCTCTGCTAATAAATGGAGGATTTCAGGCTGCTTCAGTGGGCAGGAACTCAACACTGAAGGTTACTAATATGGCAGGATATCACACAAAACTGGCTAAACCAAGAGACAGTTTATTCTGCAGAATTGTTTCTGAATCACATTCCCAGGATGAATCATAGATCAACTCTGCAAGCTTTACATGGCTACTTGGTGATAGATCTATTTGCTTTGAAGAGCAAGATGATTTTTTTTTTAGACTCTGATAGTTTAAAATGTTCTCAGATGTACTCCCAATTTCCTAAACAAACCCTAACTCTGAAACCTGTCTTTCATACAGAATGCTGTTTGCAGTTGAAGGATTCTCACTTCAGTTCCCTTTCTCACCCTGCTTATGATCTAAAGACAGACATAAAGAGAAAAAAGCTGAAAAGAGAAAGAAGAGCAGAGCAAGCAGAGCAGAGCAGAGGAAAGCGTTCTTGCCCTGCCTCCTGGGGGAAAGTAGCAGGAGAAGGAGAAAAAGGTGATAAGGCTAGATAGCAATTAGGTTAGGTTATGCATTTCTGAGGAAAAAGCCTTGCAACCAAACCTATGATCAGAACCCAGAGTTCAGTCATTCTCTTACAACTGATCCTGTCAGCAGTGCCATTACAGGCCCTGAAGAGGCCAGAAAGTGAAGTACATCAGGTGAGAGAGAAAGGAAACAAAATGGCTTACCAGTTAAGACAAAACCTACAATAGTACATAAGGACAACATACATTCTGGATGTATCAGCAATTACATTGCTGTTGATTTTCTCATCCTCACACCTCCAAATGTCTAGGCAACAGAACTCACTTCCCAAAGAGTATGGATTCCCAGTGGCTTTCACATTTAGCAGGGTGATATAAGATCATCCTGCCATGGAAAGGGACACCCTCTACTCCCCTTTCATCAGTTCTAGCATTCTAGCAGCCAAAGCAGCTTTCTTCACAACTGAAAAGTAAGCATCCAACAACAAATAAAGATTCATTTTCAGTTGGATCAGAAAGCTGGACTGACTCTTGCCACAGCCTGTAGAGCCAACAGAGCTTGAGGTTGAAGGCAGGAGAAGAGGTTGGACTACTCACAGTTAGACTGGCTTAAGTTGATCCCAGAACAACATAGCAGGAAAGCTATTGAGAGACATGACCGGAAGCAATTTGCAGTGATTAGTAGTGACTAAACTCCATCTGACTTGAAAGGAAAAAGCCCCTGCTTTTCTTGTCTTCGGTTACCTCACCATATATTCGCAAAAAAAAAAAAATAATAGAATTGGTTTCTTTTAACTACAAAACGATTTTTCAAATATCTAGATTATAACACTTCTCTGAATCAGCTACATTTGGTAGAAATTCTTGTCTTTTGCTGGTAAAAAATCCTGACACAATTTAGGACTCAAAGTGTGGTCTGAATAATATTTGTATATCATAAGGCTTGTCTTTCTATGGACAAATACACACTTAATTATTAATTTTCACCCCCTCTGGCCTCTGATTTCTCCCCTCTGATTTTTTGTCTCCTGTATTTCTATCCAAGTGGCAATTAGATCTTGCTATATTTTACCATACCTTATACACTAAGAAAGACCAGTTTTATTCAGACAAACTCCATCATGTACTACAGTATGGATCATTAATACATGTGCACTAATTAATCCATATTGTTATCAGATGCAATTATTTTTCAAATAATACAAATGTCACTTCTTGCTGGCATGTGTTTTTTAGGTGTACATTATATTCACACTGAGAAATACTTATGGAACAGGAAAGCCAGATGGGACCATAGGTTACATAGTTTAGCCCACCTGAGAGTTCTGTGGGGAGATCAAAATAAAACGTTTTCCCCTATGAGTATTTGGGGTAAGGCAGAAACAGGTGCTGAGCTGTGGAAAACATTAATTGATCCAAAGACAAAGAAGACTTTTCCTAATGCCTAATTTATTTTTGATGTCTCTCGTTGACTTCCTTTCAAAAATAACTAGTGGGGATCCAATTAATATATTAATTATTTAATTCAATATTTTAATTATTGTGAATGACTAATCTTGTTTTCACTGGAAAGTTATGTATATTTCTTTGAGAGGATCCCGAAAAGCATTTGTATGTGTTTCATTGGTTTCTAAGAGCTGTAGCTGGAGAGAGATGTAAATGATAAATATGAATCCTGTGATTTTAAAGCATAATTACTCATGAATACCACATGTTACCCAGCAGCTTATTAAGAGTGCTTACTATCTGGATATATGGCATAGTGCACTATAAATCTTTGCAGAAATGAAAAGCTGAGTAGTTCTTGTGTTCATCTTTTCCAGCCCAAAATGTAGGAACAGGGGAAAAGGGTATAAGGAATGAGGAATAGGGAATGGGGAAAGGGAAGGGAAAAGGCACGGGCATGGACAAAGGCAAGGGTGGAAAAGTATTGGATTTCTACCACATTCCAGCTATTCTTAGTTTCATGCCTCAGCACTGACATGCAACAGACAGCCAAACACATGCTCTTATTTACTGCAGGAACAGTAATGGCTCTGACCACCCCAGAGAAGGGGGAAGAGTCAAGACAGCATAAAACCTTTTCAGTCACTTTGTCTTAGTACCTAGAGAGTTGGTTGGAATGAGGCCCTTTGTGTGAATTAGTTCTGCATTCTACCCTCAGATTCGAAAGAAAGACAGTTCACCTCAAAGAACTTAATGGTACCAAATTTATCTGAATTTCTTCTATTTAGAATTCAAATGCACTGCTGCTCTTGTTATAGTCTGTGTTAATGCATCATCTAACCTACCTACCTCTATGAAAAATTTGAGCTTTTTTATCCAAATAGCTAGTGTGAGATAAGTACCTTTCATGAAAATAATAAATGCTTTTTATTTTATTCCAACCAGGAAGGAAGACAGGCTTGTGAAACTTGAAAATGGTCAATAGTAACAAAAGCAGCCAAGAGAAAGGAAGAGAAGTTCATAAGTAAGAAAAACTCCACAATTTGAGAAACACTGCAACACCTATCAGGAGTGGAAATGACAAGCCTAGCAGCAGATATGGCTTAGAATTTGCTTTCACATTTCTTTCCTTCTAATTCTTGTATATTACTAAGATTTTCCTTGTTGTTTCCAATGAAAAGGCCCACCAGACCTACCAGGCATATAACAGACTCGTAAAACTACTTCCTTTCCATGCTCAGACTAGATAAGTAGATCTTAAGGGTAGAGAGCATTGAAAATTTCCTCCACTTTCTAGCTTCTAAAAGGAGTTGTAACGTCATGTTTCCCAGACCATGAGGAGGCATACGATGATCTGGAGGACCTAATAAACCTCTGGAGATGACATTCTCCTTTTTCATCAAAGCTATTTCACAGGGATGGTTGACTCACAAGGGTAATAGCATTTTCAATGTATATCCCCTCTGCTCTCCAAGATTTTAACTTTAGCAGGTTTTAATCTAGCAGTTAGTTACTTTGTCTGATTTCCATTTAGGTTCTCCTTCAAAAAATGCTGTTGTATTAGCACCACACAGCTTTGGCCAGAGTTCCAAAGTTTTTTTAAGAAAGAATTCAATGGACTGCTATATAGATAATTTATGCAGAAATTACTGTCAGTCTCATGGGCAGCTACTGAGCCTCACGGTGATTGGAACTAATAACAATTACCAAGATATGATAATTTCATTTAACATTAGGAAACCATCTGGTGCCTTTATTTCTTGTTGTAACATAATGCTACTGTTTTAGTGAATCCACTCTCATTAAAACAAGGCAAAACGGCTAAGAAAAAACATACTCACAGATGATAAATTTATCCTCTCAATCATCTTTGTGCAACCTTCCCCAGAAGTCATACTCTCATAGATTTTTGAAGTAGGAGGGAACTGCCAAAATCTAATCTGAGCTCCTGTATAATGAAGGCTATCTATATCATTGAGTAGCCTCTAAATCAAAAACATAACTTGTTTGGGCTATGCTGTATCTATTTTCCTCACAATGGCTGCACGTGATGGATGAATCCAGCCCACTCCTAGATAAGTTGTACCTCACTCTTAAAAATATGCACCTTATTTCTAGTCTGAATTTGCCTAAATTCAGCTTCGAAACACTGGATCTTATTATGCCTTTTTCTGCTAGATTAAACAGTCATCTGCTGTCAAAAGTCTCATTCCCATTAAGGCACTTACAGACCATGATCAAGCCACCTCTTAACCTTCTCTTCAGCAGATTAAACAGACAGATCTTCTTTAACCTCTAACTGCAATGCTTATTTCCAGACCTACAGTCATTCTTTCACCTTTAATGAACTCTTTCCAATTTTAAACGTATTTTTGAAGTGTGGTCACCAGAACAGGACACAATAGTTTATTAATAGTTTCCCTAACGCCATATAAAAAGGTAGTGTTATTTCCTACTTGATATTCACTTGTCTATATATCAGAGAATATAATATATACCATTTAAAACCCTCCTTTAGCTTACTGATAAAACAGAAAGTACTCAGAAAGGAATTTAAAACGTGAATATTTATGCTGGTTTTTTACACACAATGCAGAAAACGTACACAACTCTTGTCTTTTCTATACTATCTACACTTTTCTATACTATCTACATCCAGTGTCACTTCTGTCACTTAAGATATTTTTCTGATGGTTTTTGTCTTCCTTTATCAGTTTCCTGTTCTTAGGTGCTTTTTATATTATTATTATGTAGTAGTATCTGTGAGCTGTTCAACTCTAGTAGTACCTTTTAAGGCAATTCCACTTACAGACCTATTATTTTAAAAATTCTTCTTGCATTTTCATTTTCTTAATGTAAGGAAATTACATTCCTGAAGTTATTTGCTTATACAAAACAGAAGTTTATTTTGAAAACACACGAATACAGATATATTATGTTGACCAGAACTATAGCTAACTATAGATAACTTCCTGACGCAGCTGGTAAG
>NW_009232585.1:0-282 GCF_000690835.1 Fulmarus glacialis
GGGGGGAAGGGGTGCAGCTGCAGCTGCTTGCGAGGGGAGGGTGCAAACGGTGCTGCGAGGGGAGGCTGCAGCAAAGGACGGTGCATGCAAGAGGTCGGTGCATGCAAGAGGTCGGTGCATGCAAGAGGACGCCGCATGCAGTTATTGTGCAAGAGGACGCCGCATGCAAGGGGATGCAGCAAGAGGAGGGTGCAAATGATGCTGCAAGAGGGCAATGCATGCAAGAGGACGCTGCAAGAGGACGCCGCATGTTATTGTGCAAGAGGAAGGTGCATGCAAGGG
>NW_009232586.1:0-6257 GCF_000690835.1 Fulmarus glacialis
CTTTTCTTTTCTTTTTTCTTTCTTCTCTTCACCTACAAGTGCATACAAATTCTGATAAAAAACTGGTCTGTATTTCACAATTGACTTCAATTTATTTCTTCTTTACAAGGATATTGGGATTCATACCTCCTAACATTAAGTATCTACTTTTGAACTTGTCACCTGGGATCCCTTTATAGTCAGTGGAAAACAATAGTCACTTCTAGAGGCAATTCATCCCATCTATTTTAGATGTCTGCTTTAGGATGCATCTGCTCTAGAAGTGACAATTTCTCTCCAGTGACTATAAAAGGAGCCTGGGGGGACTTAGCTGAGATACAAATTGCCAATCTCAACATTTGGTCAGGTGAATCCCATGCTGAGAGTCTAAGGTCTTGCAATCAGGATTGCAATATTTTGCCACCTCTTTGGATAAGATCTGGATGCAATCTGTACCTGTTTTGCTACACAGAAGCGGATTATGAGGGGCATAGTCCACCAATGGCATATCTTTTAAAGGTGACCAAAACACTTACACTTGGAGAGTATACTAATCAGGATGCTAACGTGTATTTATGTCAAGAAAGAGTGGTGGGGAAATCACATCAATTAACTGAAAAATTCTCAGTAATGAAATGTAAAAATTAAATTGTAACAAATCAGCGTGATACAAGGTTGTATCAGATTGTACAAATGGTTTTGTACAATTTGCTTTTTATTTGACTATACAGGGATCTCATTTTCACTTCACTGAATAAATGATTTGACAAGATCTAAATTTGAAGCTGAAACAAGCAGTAAGATAAATAGCTAGAAAACCACTTATTTGATTAGCTTTAGTATATTTGAAGGACCACGCTCTCTCTTGGTATTTACTTTCGTGTGAATGACAGTAACAGTATAAATTTAACAAGTGTGAGAGTGGAACAGCCTCGCTAGCAAATTCTGTTACCACTTTAAACTCTTTCTTCACAGTTCTCATTCCCAGTAGTTTTGAACAATGTCAGGAGTGGACCTATTTATCCTTTTTCTGTGTTTTTGTGTGTTTTGTTTTTATAACCACAAAGAAGTGCTTTGCTATAAAGAAGATAGATACAAATTGATTTTTAAAGCTTACTTTGACAGTATTCCTTCTGCTATTACTTGCTCTACACAGTGAGTCAGCACACGATGAATTTCTAAAGACGTACTCTAAATCACCAAGACTTCTTCAGTATATGGAATCCTAGTTCTTCACTTAATTATATTCCCTGCTAGTTTTCTAGTCAATCAACAGCTGCCAACAATGTGCATCCATTGTGAAATACCTTACTTGTCTTACAAACATATCTGCTAGTCTGGTGTGCAGACAAGCTATGCTGTATAAACGTGTTAGAATCAGTTTCAAAGGTGCATCAGAAGAATTTTTGACTGGCACTCTGTATGTATGATAATGGACTGCTTCAAAGGGAACAGTGAAGTTCCAGTGAGTCTCTAAAAATACAGTGAGAAAACGTGTCCAGTATCAATGGTTAAAATCTGTCCCCCATTTTCATTTCCTTCTTGATGTGTGATATTCTTATAGACAAACCTGAAATGAGTTAACAGTAATTTAAGTATTTTTGAGTCTGCCAGAGTAGGTGATCTGGAAGGCTTCATCCATTTTTTTTGATATGGTAAGTCTTGACTACGCTATTCTCAGTACTCTTATTAACTTCCTCTTCTATTCAGCTCCATAGAAGGTTACAAGTGTCAGTAATTTGTTTCTTATTGAAATAATTAGAGTAATGCTTTCTGCTCTTAACATTTTGCAGCCTAAGGACAGCATAGGACCACTCAGTTTAGTTCATTGCTTCAGGTAGCTGATATGTGAAGTTAAAAAAGTAAGCTATGTTGATTGGACCCACATGGATATATCTTTCTCTGCGCTGATGAACTGAACTGAACTTTTAGAATTAGTGTTGGTATGAATAGTCATAGTTTCAAATTCAAAATACCTTTTAGATACTCTCTGCAATATTCCCTGACAATTGTCTTTTTAAGGGGCGTTATTGATATTAAAATAAAATTTCAAAGTTGGTAAACGTAAGGCTGTGTAAAGAACAAACAGACTTTTAAGCATTTACTTTCCTGTGAATGGTATATCAATCCTTTAGTTTATCTTAATATTCAAAGGGTTTTCATAGTTATTTATGCTTTAAGAGATTTTTGAATAATTTTTGTAGATAAAATCTATTTATTCAAATTAAAACAACCCATAACATTGAAGAAGTAGAGACAGTGAGAGAGTTTCATTGACCTCCAACAAGAAATGCATCTAGATAAGCACTGACTCTAAGAAAAAAACCCTTAGCTAATTTTGGGCTGCTTGAAGTTCCTGGGAGTTTTATGGAATGTCTCAGCCTAGAGACACTGGCACTAACCAACCATGCAGATAGACATTATAATTTTATTGCTAGTGAATGTAACGAAAGGTCTTTTTGTTTGTTTGTTTAATTCAGAGCTTTATTTCAGGCACAAATTTTAAGAAACTCCATTGATTTTAGTGGATTTATTCTGGAGATCTGTACATATAAATGCATCCAGAATTTGTTTGTACTTTTAAAATCCATTCACTGTGAACAGTTAAAGGTTCCCAAAACCTTACTGCACTGTATTTTTACAAAGCAAGCAATTAGGTTCAACACAGTCAGAGTATGTAAAGAAGATTGCTATATAGTGCTTCTTTTGTCTGACACAAAGAGGTGTAGCAGTTCTGTGGCACTCGCTCTATTTAGGAAATAGACAAGTTCGTCCCCAAAATGGTGTGGCCAAAGTCCATTCTTGTGCACAACAAGGGCTTTATCAAAAACGTTATTAAAAAGGGTGACCAAATGGCTTATCATCCAAGGTAGCAAATATCCTGTCTTATACTTCGTATTTCCTACACTAGCATATATTAATGCCACAAGTGTACTAATTGTTCCCTGGGGGATGCTGGATGCCAGCAAGCTGTAGCAGTGATAATTGTGATATCTAAGCTACCTGGAAAAAACACTGACAACATATGTATTTATAGGACTGTGAATACTGTGCCTTGGTATTCAGGTTAATAGCTGAATCACTTTATTTAAGAATGTCTCTGAAGGGATCTCTTGTTCATTACTGGATATGATTCTTCTTCATATTACTATGCTGCTTGTTTTCATGATTGATTATAACCAAACAATACATTTCTGGCCAACTTATGCTAATACCATCAGCTACCACTTGCATTGCACAGTCCATAATACAACTCTTATGAATTTGAGCCAGTCTTTGCAGTTACATGCAATCTGCTGTGCCATGGATCAACAAGAGCCTCAAATGAGGGACTTTTACAGCAACCCTGTAACTATTGTCCTTCCCTATGCAGAACCCTTGCTGACTCATTGACTGCTGTACATGCTTGAATTGTTTTGATATTTATGGTCTGATACGAAGTCCTGTTTTTAAATGGATTTTCATTATCTTTTTTTTCTCTGCACTTTATTCTAAAAAAGACCTGCCAAAATATGCGCTTTTTTTTTTTCTTGACTGCCTACTTAACAGGGCCTTTATTTTTCCCCAAGCAAATGAATAGTGAAGAGAAGGCTAACATCTCAGTATTTAATAGCCCTGTTGATGTTTAAGGCATAATAATTAAAAAATACCAAATCCAAATAGAACTGGGCTGGGAATGTGTATATAAAATGACTGTATTAAGGATGAAGATATTTAATAGACTGGTGTTAAAGCTTTCACTTTATGCAAAAATAAATTTCCTTTTGAGTGTGCTTTGGAATCTTACATCTCATTAGGACAGCAAGGATAATTGTGGATTTGTAAAGTCTGGCTACACACTAATCTTGATTCACACCCACATTTTAGATGTTGACACTGGTTGTGATCAGTAGTACAAGTCCCAGCTCACAGGTAATTGCTATTGGTATGCCTTGGGGATTAACCCTAGTGCAAATTCTGTTTAACACCTTTATTAACGATCTGATGATGGGGTGAAGAGCACTCTCAGCGATTTCTCAGATGATATGAAATTGGTTGGAGCAGTGGTTGGTACCCTGATGGGCAGAGCTGCTGTTCAGAGGTACCTCAGCAGCCTGGAGGAATGGGCTAACGGGAATCTCATATAGTTCAGCAAAGGTGAATGCAAAGACGTGCACCACATGCAGGAGTACAGGCTAGCACTGACTGGCTAAGAAAAGGTGAGGGCCTGCTGAAAAACAAATTGGACGTGAATCAGATGTGTGCCCTTGCAGTGAAAGAGGCCAACCATGTCCTAGGCTATACTAACAAGTGATGATTCCCCGTTATTCAGCACATGTGAGAGTCCACATCTGAAGTATTTTATCCATTTTCAGGCTCCCCAGCACAAGAAAGACACTGACATACTGGAACGAGTTCTGCGGAGGCCACCAAGCTGGTCAGGAACTGGAGCCTGTGACATAAAAGAAGAGGCTGAGAGAGGATCTGTTCATCTGGAGTAGGGGAGATGTCAGGGTCAATCCTACTGTCAACTAGCACTACCTAATGGAAGAGAATGTTATGCTTCAAAATCTTGCTGTGAGCAAAAAGGAGATCCACCTTATATGTGAAGCCAAGAAATTGTTATTAGTGTAATAGAATCTTAACAGTCTAATGAAAGGTTTATTATTACTCCGGATTTAATAGCTACAGGAGAACAAAACAAAGAAAAGAATACTATTTTACAGAAAAAAAAAAGTTTATATATCAGTAATATAAAAGTATGGTAAACATTGTTATGCATTCCTAGTGTCTACCCCTTTCCTTGATGTTTTGCTTGCCCTACCGCTGCCCCTCAGGGTCCTAACATTGACAGTTTCTATCTGGATTTTGTGGGAGCTATTGGGAGTGATCAGCATCTGAAGCGCTATGCTGCGAGGAGTGTGATGTTGATGCTGATGCTTTCTTCTTCCTCACTTTAATATCCACTAGGACTCATTTTCACGTTTGCTAAGAAAATTCTACAACTTGCTCTTTTTTCATTATTTTTCACATCCACATTACATCTGCATTTACTATATATAGCACCTTCTATATATGCTTTGTTCTCTTCATTATCCTTAAAACCAGTTTTCTGCAGCTCCAGGTCTGCATTTTTTATGTCAACAGTAGTGAACTGGTTATAGGCATTGTGTCTTTGGTGCCAGGCCTGTGCCTTTTTTTTAATTACCTCTCACCTGTACTTCTCTACGCATCATAGAGTCATAGAATCACAGAATCACAGAATCATAAAATGATTTGGGTTGGAAGGGAAATTTAAAGATCACCTAGTCCAACCCCCCTGCCATGGGCAAGGACAGCTTTCACTAGACCAGGTTGCTCAAAGCCCCGTACATCCTGCCCTTGAACATTCCCAGGGATGGGGCATCCACAATTTCTCTGGGCAACCTGTGCCAGTGTCTCACTACCCTCATCATAAAAAATTTCTTCCTGTGTCCACTCTAAACTTACCATCTTTCAGTTTAAAACTGTTGCCCCTTTTCCTGTCATTACAGGCCCTGGTAAAAAGTCTTTCTCCATCTTTCTTGTAAATCCCCTTTATATATTGAAAGGCCGCAATAAGGTCTCCCCAGAGCCTTCTCTTCTCCAGGCTGAACAATCCCAACTTTCTTAGCAGTTCTTCATAGGAGAGGTGTTCCAGCCCTATGATCATGTTTGTGGCCCTTCTCTGGACCTGCTCTAACAGATCCATGTCTGCCTTGTACTGGGACCCCAGAGTTGGACGCAGTACTCCAGGTGGGGTCTTACCAGAGCAGAGCAGAGGGGCAGAATCACCTCCCTCCACCTGCTGGCCACACTTCTTTTGATGCAGCCCAGGGTATGATTGGCTTTCTTGGCTGCAAGCGCACATTGCTGTCTATCCTTACTGGCATCGTAAATGTTTCATTCTACAAAGAAGGACTACTTGTTATTACTATCTATTCAAAAACTATTGTTGTACCATCCAAAGACAAGCAAAAGTAAGACAAACTAGACATAGCCATCTGGTTGGAAGAAAAACTGATGTTGCAACTAAACCAAATAAAATCAAAGCTTCAAGCCAGTCAAGCCAAGTTAAGACAAAAATAAACCTAGTAAACCTTAGTCCTGTGACCTTGCAAACCCAGTACAAAGCCTGTGGCCTGGTACTAACAATGGCCATACTTTATTTGCTAGGCTACGGAGCTACATTGTAGAGAAGATGGATCTAGTGTCTTCTCAACGGCGTGTGCTGATAGGACAAGGCACAATGAATCATAGAATCATAAAATCATAGAATC
>NW_009232587.1:0-11229 GCF_000690835.1 Fulmarus glacialis
CCCAAACTATTCTGTGATTCTATGATATGATCTGCATAAACATATTTTATTTCTGCAGTGTCTCCTTTAGTCTTCTGTACTGGATTACATGGCTTAACTAATCTTTCCCTGTAACTGCACTGCCAGTTGCCCGGAAAACTTGGCTAGCATGTAAGATCTTAGAGTCCCGAATGTAATCTTTTCTGGCTTTTTTGTGGCCAACAGCCTGGATTTGTCCTTGGTACGGGTGAACAAGAGTGTTCTAACTTTAGGAGAACTATGCTTGCTTGAACCAGATCTGAATTTGCCCCAACTATTCTAAATGTGTGAGTTATTACAGTGTGTTCATGAATGCAAAGTGCAGTGCCAGGAGATTTGACTAGTTTAAATTTAGCCAAGCCATTAAAGATACTAAAAAATACTGATTTTTTTTTTTCCTTCATGTTCCTTGAAAGATTTTCAGTAGTCTGGATTTCTTCCATCTTTGTCATATATCTCTAAACCTCTCTTTTTTTATTCCTTTAGTTAACTTTGTGACAAAATGAAAATAATTTTAGAGCTTTTTGGTTTTTATTTCATTGCAGTGGGCCCTGTGACAGTAAAATGCTGGCAATAGTGTTTCTGACTAGACTTTTTGTTTTATTATCTAATTCTTTAATCCACAGTAAACAACTCTTGGTTGCTAACTAGTTGCTAAGAAGGATAGATTGCCTTCAGAGACCTTTCTGGGAAATGGTCCAGTTCCTTTTTTGCCTACTTTAATCTCAAGTTTGCTGTTAGAATTATGCAATGTTATCGGATAACACAAGTCAGACACAACAACCCGGCTTCATTGGTTGGAAGACAACTGAACACACATGCTCTCTGCGGAATAATATCAAATAATATGCTCAGTGCTTTGTGTCTCACTGGTGTTCCATTATGTGATCATGTGGATTTCTGTTTTGCTCACTAAGAGAAAGCAGGATAATAGTGTTGTGCTATGCTGGATGTTGTGCGAAGGTTATGATTAATTTGTTAATCAGGCTACTGGATTTGATGTAGGGCAGCTTGATGAGGCTTTTATAGGCTAAAGAAATAAAATGAAATTTTCAAAGGTATTGATTTGGTATATTTTGATTATGTCACAGCAGAGATCGACTAGATACTGGATAAAATAACGGCATTTTGACTAATTTGTTTTAGGAGAAGTGAGAATTACAAGTGTGATTAAAACAGCAGCACCAGAGACCAAAATGCATTTTGTTTGAATGCATCTGGCCCTATTACTGAACACATGGAGCAGTAGCTATAGCCCATATAGCTCAGGTAAAATATGATGTTGTGTATTCTTGGGCTGGGCTGTGCCTGGCTGCCTGTTTGTGTCTGAATTGGGAAGAGGAAAAAAAAAACAAACCCACACCTATTCCCTCCCAGTACAACTGGTGCAGCTGGGCTTTATAATGAACTGCAGATGTAATATTTTGGTGTTCTCAGCATTGCAAAGGCTGTCAAAGAGTAGCGGTCAGAACCAGATGGTAGAAAGCAATAGGGCTGGTCTAGTTCTGTAAAACGGGAGAAGCAACCAAGCAGCTTGGTGTATATATATAAAGCTTTGCTTATTTATCACGCTGTTACTGTGGGTAACTGTGTGTGTTAAACCTGTTCTCGGTATCAGCATCTTGCATTGGAAATTGATGAATCTGAGGTAAAACTGGAAACAAGACGCAGTCAAACACCTTTCCAACACCAGGGTGAGTCTGTAGCACTTTTTGGCTCAGAACCCAGGACCTCCCTGCTCCAGCCATGAAGCTGTTCCTGCTGCCTACTGGAGATGCAACTGCTGAACTGACAGAGTTTATGCTCAAGTGTTCACTCATTTATTATTTAAGATGAGGAGATTTTCAGTTTTGTCATCTGGAATTTCAGGAAATTTTGCTGTATTTATTTCTTCTTGGTTCTGAACTTGAAGCCTGATTTTGACACCAGCTCTGAAGTGCTCTGATTCCACACAAGCTGAAGTTTTTAAGAAACAGTGAAATGTCCTGTCATGGTTTAACCTGGCAGGCAGCCAAATACCATGCAGCCACTCGCTCACTCCCCAGTGGGATGGGGAGAGAATTGGAAGGGTAAGAGTAAAACTCATGGGTTGAGATAAAGACAGTTTAATAGAACAGAAAAGGGAAAATAATAATGATAATGATAGAATATATAAAATGAGTGATGCACAATGCAATTGCTCACCACCCACGCTAATGGATAATCAAGTAGCGATGGCTACTTCCTGGATCATGCCTACCATTCATATATACTGAGCATGATGTCACATGGTATGGAATACCCCGTTGGCCAGCTGGGCCAGCTGTCCTGGCTATGCTCCCTCCCAGTGCTTGGTGGTTTTTTTTTTTTTTTTAAGCTAAATGTCCTTGACTAGTAGGGTACTTAGCAACAACTGGAAACATCAGTGTGTTATCAGCATTCTTATCATACTAAATCCAAAATACAACACTAGGAAGAAATTTAACTCTACCCCAGCCAAATCCAGGACATGTCCCCTTCTCATGCTTTTAAGAAAGAATTGTATCATTCAGGCTTTGAATGGGTGCTAGGATTTAGACTGTGAATCTGTATGTTTATTACATGCAGGCATGCATAATGCTAGTGTGTTTTAAAATAATTTTCCCCAATAGTCACTGCTTCACACGTCTTATCTTTGTAGAGTTTATTATTCTGCATATTGTACAATTTCAGAAGTTCTCCCACCATCAAAAATTCTCTAGAAATAAGTAAAAGTAAAGCTTTTACTCCGAGGGCAAACTTAAATTTTCTCTTGTTTAAAAATAATCTCTATTCATATGAGAACTTTCACAACTCGCTTTATCTTGATCTAGTAGTGAAGTAAAAATACTATATTAATGGCTTTAGCATGCATTGTCACATAAGTTAAAACATGTCAGAAGCTTAGAAATACAATGTTCTGGTCATATCTTGCTTTTGTGTGGAGACTCTGCCAGCAAAATTATTCTTGTGTTTACAGAGCTCCAACTCTTTTTGCACTGACTTTCTTCAATGTAGGCTGGATATTAGGAATTGAAGGTGTCCAGGTCCTGTGCACATATTGATCTCAGTTCAGATCAGTAGTTCCTTTGGGCTTCCTACACCTACTGCTGCAAAGCAGGCAACCATGATGCTCTAATCCTCCTTTGCTTTTTCTCTGGATACTGTACTGCCTTAGTTTTATCAAGCCTGAGGAGGACCTGGGATTTCAGTATAGGGTGAAAAACAGCAGCTAAAGACTGATGAGGAGGGAAAAGCTTGGCAGAAAATGCTGAAACTTGAGCAGATTTACAATTGGTAATAAGCACAAGTGACAAAGGGAAATCTGAAAAATATCTATTTTAAAATAGATAAATGTAAATGTATACCAGATAAATGGCAAAATACTTAGACTTTTCAGTTCCAGGTGAGCTCTGTGTTGCAAAAATTATTTTCTGTTTTGGGAAGTCAATGGTAGTACTAAGAATTTATCAGCCTGTTAAGAGAAAATGTATCATTAGCAAAAATCACAAGACACTTGCAATATCCATTGTTCCTGAAAAACTAATGTTAAATGATTTGGAGAGTAAGTTGAGGGACCTCGACAGGCTTGAGAGTTGGGCCTGTGTGAATCTCATGAAGTTGAACAAGACCAAGTGCAAGGTCCTGCATGTGGGTCGGGGCAATCCTAAGCACAAATACAGATTGGTCAGAGAATGGATTGAGAGCAGCCCTGCGGAGAAGGACTTGGGGGTGTTGGTTAATGAGAAGCTCAACCCTAACCCCTGACCCCTAACCTGGCAATGTGCGCTTGCAGCCCTGAAAGCCAACCGTATCCTTATCTCCTGGGCTGCATCACACAGCCCAGCATGTCGAGGGAGACTCTGCCTGGAGTACTGCGTTCAGCTCTGCGGCCCCCAACATAAGAAAGACATGGACCTGGTGGAGCAAGTCCAGAGGAGGGCCATGAAGATGATCAGAGGGCTCGAGCACCTCTCCTATGAAGAAAGGTTGAGAGAGTTGGGGTTGTTTGGCCTGGAGAAGAAAAGGTTCTGGGGAGACCTTATAACAGCCTTCCAGTATCTGAAGGGGGCCTACAAGAAAGCTGGAGAGGGACTTTTTACAAGGGCATGCAGTGATAGGACAAGGGGTAATGGCTTTAAACTGAAAGAGGGTAGATTTAGATTAGACATAAGGAATAAATTCTTCACTATGAGGGTGGTGAGGCACTGGAAGAGGCTGCCTGGAGAAGTTGTGGATGCCCCATCCCTGGAAGTGTGCCCCCCCCAAAGAAATTCTGATGATAAGCCTTCTAGAAATCTTAGTGGATGTAGAAAACTTAGTGTATGTAGAATTGAAGAGAATCCATCTCCTTCAGTGCTGCAAAGGGGATAAGAGGCGGTTCTTAAATGTATTGATGACTATTCCCTACTCTGAAATGATACAGAAGGACACTTGATTCTCCAACTTTACGATAACTTTCATGAAATATTTAATGCTTGTCTAATGATTTATTCCTCTCTGCATAATGCAATCTAAAAGAATGGTTTCATTAATTATTTACATTGTGCTGCTGATGCTGTTTCTCTCCAAGTGCTTTCCAGCAGTAGTTGTTTCTGCTTATTAGCAGGAGAGACTTTAAAAGGCAGATCTTGTCAAGAAAGCAGAATGATAACCTGTCTCATTTGTATCTGTGTGCATTTATAATGTGTGTGCTGGGTAGAAAATACTAATGGGGCTGAAGCAAGAAAAGAGGGACTTAAAATCGCCTGGGAGACCCATGATCTGAAACAAGAATAAAACCTGGGCCTTGCTGAGGCTTATGAGTGTGCCTCTTAGGACTCCTCGTGGCTATGTTGGCAGGATGAGAAGCTGAAAAGGGCAGTTCAGAGAGGTTTTTGAAACAGCAGCAGTGTAGAGTGAAGAACATTAAAGAACCTGAGTGAAATGCCCAAGGGTGATGATCCAGCATCACTGCAGGACTCTAAACAGCTTGCAAGGTGGTTGCGGGTAAGCTTTTGCTCCTGTAATCTTGTTTTAATAGGGTGTAAGTCTGACAGCCAGCAATGAACTTGGCAGCAGTGGCAAAGGAGGGAGGGAGGCTGCCAGGGCTTTCTAAGGATGCATGAAAAGAAGGCCTTTGAGTCTTTAGGTCCCATGGGTTCTGCTGTCAGTGATCTCCCTGGCTGCCTGAAACCCACTCAAGTAAACATAAGACAAGAAGAGCTGGCAATGCTGACCTCCCATCGAAGGCTCTGCTTGCTGACTCTGCTGGCTCCAGTCAGAGCGTGAGGTAGGAGAGCAGTACAGCCCTTCTGCCTCCTGCAGAAGCTGACTGGCTTCTCTCTGCAGCAGCTGAAGCATTGTGCTACTCTTGTAGTGCAGCGGGGAGCAGCACCTCCAACTTCATAGGAGGGAGGAGAGCAGGCTGACATTTACATTTCCCTCTTGATCACTCTTTCAAAAGCAGCACTCCTAAAAGGGAAGAATGATTCCCAGTTCCTAACTATTTGTCCGGCAAAGGTCAAAAACACAGTTTCTTAAAGGTGGCGTGACTTAGCTTCTCAGATAGTGTTACCCAGGATAGTCAGGTGTTAGGTGACCAGTGGTAAACTATACTAAAAAACAACCTAGAAATTTTATTTAGGGAGATAAATCACAGGAAAAAGACCCTTGTAAATACTCCATAATGGGTGCTACTGAAGACATAACTGTGTTTTTTTTTGTGCGTTTGTTTTGGTTTTTTTTTTTTTTTTTTTTTTTTGTAATATTGGAAACCGTGAAACCTGGTTTATAATCATATCGATTTTTAAAGCTTTGCTGAGCATGAGTGACTTGATAGGGTTTGAACTATGCTGTGAGCCTTGGGAATGTTTTGGTCATTACTGGAGAGTTCTGGGGCAGAAGCCTTCCCCGAGGACGGCTTGGAGACACCATCAATGGGCTTATTGCCCATCTGGGGGCTTCAGATGCATTCCTAGGGATTTCTGTGCTAAGCCAGCTGTCCCTGGCTTAGTCATATCAGAGACATACCACATATCTATGAATCTTGCATTGGACTCATTTAAATAAAAAAATGTATAGGACAGTGAGGGATAGGAAAAACACTGCAATTTTTTCAAAGGCTTTTGGCATGAGTTGAAGTGCTTCTTTGTTCTTTCTAAGACAATGCAGGCTTGTTGCGTGAGGTCTCTCATGAGTTCTCCACACAAAGCTCTTGTGAAATTCCTTTATGCATTTAGAAATATGCAGGCTTTCAAATACTGTAAATCCACAGCACCCCTTCAGCCCTGACACCTCCATGTAATGAAAAAAGCTGACAATAGGCTGACCTTTATCTCATGGTCCTTATACAGCTTATATTCTTAAATAGGTTGCAAGACAGAGCAAAATTAAGTGTTCTTGGACATCAATGATCATTGCTCCCATCAGTGCCCACACATGTCAAACATTCTTGTAAACAGAGAACCAAAGTAGATAAACAACTTGCCCATACCTGGGTTAGAGGGGGCCTGTTTAGCACTGTCTTCTACATATGACTGATAACAGCAGAGATTTCTGAAACTAATAATCCTACCTGGTTTACATTCTCTGTTCAGGACATCTCAGTATTTGTTGCTTGTAGGCAGATCCCCTCTTCTGTGCAGCCATCCATCAAAAACTGAGTTGGCAGTCATAAATGGTGTGCTATTCAAAGAGCTGTTGCAGGTGTAATCTGCAGGAGTGCATCTTTGAATTTATTCATACATCTTACAGAGCAGATCATGAACATCATTAGCAGAGCTGCTTCTTAATAAGTACAAGCCCATTCTATTGCAGTGTTAAACTACTGCAAGTCATAGAACTCACTATAGTATTGCAGCAATACATAAAAATGTTGAAGCCTTGCTTAAGAAGAAACTAAGCAAGCACGTGAATGAGATTCAAGGGTGTATGAAGTCCCAGGAGGAGAAAATGAAATACACTGAACCATGATTTCAAGTTATCTGGATCTTCTAAGACCATTCCCATCACTTCTTACTTTCCTTTGCTATTTGTTGGATACTATTTCCTTATCTGCTGTTCTCTCAATTATTAAAACCTAATTACTGTTTGTTTGGTTTTTAAAATTAATTATGTAAAATTCAGAATGAAATATAAGAGATATCAAATAGCTGTGTCCCTCACAATTTGGTGGTGGTTTTTTTTTTTTTTTTTGGTACCTTATTAAAATTCCCTTTAGTTTCTCATACAACTGCTAGCCACCTCATTTTCTTCAGAGGAATTCATTTCAAGTTGGGTGCATTTGTATACAAGATGGAGAAAATCTATTTCTACAGTTCTGTGTGCTGTGAGAACCATTAGACTTGTCCTTTGGTTGAGGGAACTTTGGCAAGATTTTATTCTGTGTGGCTGCTCAGGTCACTATGACTTTCAGAAATGGACCTGATTTGCATTAGAATATTTAATTTGCAGTGCTGTATCATTATACTTGTCTGTGCCTGAGAGAAAAGAATTAAAAACTTCAGCAGAACTCTTTTCTTGCATGTCTTCATGAATTATTTTATCTTAAGAGTTAATGTGGGCTCAGGATCTGTGGTGGTTTTTTTTTGGGGGGGAGTGGGGTGTGTTGGTGCTTCGATTTTTTGCCTTGGGTCTCCATGAGAAATAGTATTATAAATTTCTTCCTAAGGCATTTAAAATTTAGACTTGCATATCCTTATTATCATCATCATCTCTCTTTCCTGTTTAGTGATAGGCCAATTTTAAAGGGCGTTTTGGTTTCCAGTGCTTCTGTGTAATGCTTGCCTGGTGGGCTGCCATTACACCATGCAGTGCATAGTGGGGTTCCCTGTGTCTCCAGAGGGACTCTGAGTTCTGCTCCTAAAAAACTAATTTTCTTTTAAAAACAAAACAAGAGCGTAAACCTTCCTCAGGAAAGCAGTCTCACATCTGGCAGGAAGGTTAGGTCAGATGCCAGCCATGGTAGTATAGATGCTGCTGCAGGACTCTGACACATGCAGCACTGAGCTCATACATGTCCTGCTTCTGGTTGGGGAGCACCATCTGTAGAGCAAGTTCCTAAGTCTGGAGGCAGGGCTAGAATGTGTCCTCTAACACATTTGAGGTTTCTCACTGTTGTTGCTGGTACTGAATTTGTCTGCCCCAAGTGGGAGGTACCCAGGCTGCACATGTACATGCAGGGAAAAAAAGTGGACATAAGAGTTGAGAAGCCTGTAGAATGAGGCTTGTTGGACCTACTTCTCTGTCAGGGACATGAGAGAGTAAGTGACCTTTGCTGTGGGAATGGCCGTTCCCTCATCCTCAGCTCTTGCTGCTGCTATCCCATCTGTCTCCCAGCAGCAGCCAGCGTGGCTTCCAAAAGTGGCAGTACAGGTAACCTAAATGGTGGGACTGCAGCAGGAAACTGCCACTCTTTTCCTGCTGTGTCGGCATACCCTTGTGCAAGCCCACTGATGATAATCACTTATGATTCTGCAACACAAACTCATCGGGCAGGTTCTGCACAAATGTGACAAAGGACAGTACGAGGAGAGGCTGAGATTTAGCTGAAGGTCAGGTGTGGCCTTTGGTGCTGAAAACCAAAGAACCTACCTTTAATTTTGAACTGAAGGGTGAATTTGATAGGCCTGAGAAATATATTCAGCTTTTTTAACCTGCAAGTTTTAAAAAAAAAAAAAAAAAAAGACAAAGAAGTCCATAGCTTACATGGAGCTACTGAAAGACAAAAGTGCAAACTATTTTTAGTCTCTGTTGAGAGGAGCAACAAGACGTCCCTGGCAGAACTGTTGTGGATTTCAATATGGCTTGTCTCTCAGCCTGTTACTTGTTGCTGTGATGAGTCCTTTGTTGCGAAGGATGGCAGTCTCACAATGGGGATGCACAAATCAATCACTGAATTGCACAAAGGTCTCTTTCTCTTATGGCAGAGTCTGTTGGGCTTTTGCCCTCAAATATTTCTGTGCTCAAGGTTATGCTGTTTCTGTTCAGTCACCTGTGTCTTCCCTCACATTCATGCTCCACGGTTGTCTAGTTGCATCAAAGGATGTAAAAGGGTTGGTCAGTGCTATTCCAGTTTAGTTTGGCTTTGCAGTATTTGGACAAACTTTTATCTGAACAAGTGCTGGTCCTTTCTTGTTAGCTCCATTACCTCTTTGGGTAGAGGAAGTCCCAGAGAATTCCTGTGCTATAGTTACTGACCAGTTTATTCTTTGTACTTTACGAGCTACTGGAGACCTCAGCTGAGATGGAAAGTTGAGAGCAGAAAAATAGTTGTTTTATTGGAGCAGAATCAAAGAGTCACTGGGATGAAAATTTCAAAAACATGTTGGCACCTAATTACCTCTGGAAATTTGAAGTGGATGGCATTTGCACATTTGCATACTTCTGAGTGCTTAACCGTTGTACGGGATTTTAAAAAAACCACTTATCTGCATTGATAGGTTCTTCTGCTCTGCCATTACCGAAGTGGCTGATTTGAGGATCATACCGTGGATCTCTGAAAACTTAAGAACCTTAGACAACCTAAAGCTTGCTTTCCTGGATCCCAGTCTAGGATCTTGTCTGTAAGAATATGCTTTCTCAATATTTTTCTCAATTGTGTCTGCAATAGCTTTTGATTTGGCTGATTTCTCAAGGTTGCCTAATTCTTTAGTTCAAAAAGCCTCATTTTCCTTGATGCCACCATGCTGATATAATATTAGCAGAACAGAACATGTTGGCAGTCAGTTGTTGCGTTCATTACCAATTTGCTTTAGTTAGTTTCCCATTGCTAAAACTTTCCTTTTGTAATGTGTTACATTAGCTTTTCTTACAAGCTAAAGCTTGTAATGATGCAAGTAGGCTGGAGTGGAAACTGATGGTCTGCAAGAACTCCTAAGCATATGGGCAGCTGTTTGGGAAATGTATAAAAATGTGGCTTGTTCAATGATTGACCTTAAACATTTATTGTTTTGCTTTGTTTTTTTAATTACTCAGTTTAAACTTCTTAACCTAGACATGAAGGCAAAGCTAAAAGAAATTGCATTTGCTTGAGGGGGCTGCTGACAGTACGGATTGCTTTAAAATTGCTTTTCATTCAAGTATTATTAAAGGCAAAACCTAGCATGAAGAATTTGAAACTAAGGACATTTAGCAGCAGGAACATAGCAGAGAGTCAGGGGAGAAAAGGCATTTATAATATAAATGATGATAAGCAGGGTACTCTGCATGTAGACAGTGCCACTAATTAACAACTGTGAGGTGGCCCAGGACAGGGACTGAGCTGAGAGGAAGACAAAAGTCCAGATGGCAGGCTATGATCCAGAAGTGCAGGGCATCAGACTGTGTTACAAGGTGACTGCAAGGTGAGAACAGACACTTTTTTTTTTTTTTTTGTTAGAGCAAATGCTCCAAGAGAAACTTCATAGGGTGGTAGTGATCGGCTGCACAGATATAGGATAGACCTAGCTTTAGAGCTACGTATACGTTCTGTTTTGCTCCCAAGGTTTTGCGACATGAATGTTCCCTGGGAGATATTTAACTGCTTGGAAAAGAAAAGTGAAAGCTTTTTTATGGAAGCAAATGTGAATAGAATATTTTATTTACCTAGTGTGCTAGGCATTTAGCTGAACAGTTTATGGTCTAGGGGTGATATTGTTGATCCCTATGTGGATGTGCAAAGAAATGTGTAGCCGCTGCACGGTGGCAGCCCAGGAGGCTGGGGAGAGTGGTAGTGGACAGAGGGTGGTGCAGAGGCCACAAGCCCCCTCCTCATCTTCTGGGGCAGCATGAGGCATCTGCAAAAAAGAAGTGGACTGCTTGCTGTTCTTCACTTCACCTTCACAAAGCTTTTTCATCCTTTATTGGATGCAGGGGGGAACATTGCCACCAAGGACAAGGCTGAGGTACTCAATGCCTTCTTTGCCTCAGTCTTTAATAGTCAGAGCAGTTATCCTC
The DNA here is from genome assembly GCF_000690835.1 of Fulmarus glacialis. Lineage (NCBI taxonomy): Eukaryota > Metazoa > Chordata > Aves > Procellariiformes > Procellariidae > Fulmarus > Fulmarus glacialis. The sequence goes on from NW_009232587.1 coordinate 10,933, forward strand.
AGGCCATTCAGCCCCCTGAGCTGGAAGACAGGGATGGCGAGCAGGATGAACCCCCCATAATCCAAGAGGAAGAAGTTAATGACCTGCTACACCACCTGGACACTCACAAGTCTATGGGGCCGGATGGGATCCACCCGAGGGTACTGAGGGAGCCAGCGGAGGAGCTTGCCAAGCCACTCTCCATCATTTACCAGCAGTCCTGGTTAACTGGGGAGGTCCCAGAAGACTGGAGGCTCGCCAATGTGACGCCCAGCTACAAGAAGGGCCGGAAGGAGGATCCGGGGAACTACAGGCCGG
>NW_009232588.1:0-455 GCF_000690835.1 Fulmarus glacialis
GGCGCGTCGTCAGCACACCCCTCAAAATCCACCTCCGCATCCCGACCTGGGCACCAGTTTCTATGGAAATCGCTTCATTAATACTTCAGAGAGTGGTTGTAGGGCTATGCGCGAGCTGCCGTCAAGACTAAACAAGCAGCTCCTAGGCCAGATCTTCACCGGGTGTGAACTGGAGTGGCTCCTCCGAAGTCAGGAGCACATGCCCGGTTCCCCCCGGGGAGGGCTCATTGCTGCTGGTGTCTGAGCCCGACACGTTTCAGGCTGACGTTAAAGCAGGCTGAGACTTTCAAGGGAGCCAAGAGCGTGGCAGCCATCCAAAAAAAAACTGCGAAGCGTGTGTCCCGCTGAGGGGCACAAAACCTGGGGGTCCCCGGGGAGGGGACCCCGCACCGGGATCCCTGCAGCTCCTCTGAAACCAGCAGCTGAGCATCTGGGCTCGAGGAGCGGCAGCGCCC
>NW_009232588.1:483-2983 GCF_000690835.1 Fulmarus glacialis
ATCACTGTCCTAGTCAATACTACGATTTGCCCATGCATCTGCCAAAAATGGTTTTTAACCTTTACAGGAGGAAAAAAAGAGAGGGAGGGAGCTAAAAGAGCGGCTGGTATCTCTTTTCTTTTTTGTACAAACTCTGCACTTCGATAAACCCCAAAACTGTATCTCATCAGATACGCCAAAGCCTCCTGAATGTCAAGCAAAGACGTGGTATCACTTATTCCTGTATTTATCTCAGCCCTTGGAACCATAATAAATATGAAACATCTGTAGCCTAAATTCTGGATACTGTTTCAGCGCCTTCATTACATTAATCACGCAGTTTGGAGGAGATTAAATACTAACGGCAAAGGGGTCTGTGCCATAAAAACGCGTTCCTCCTCGAAAGTTGATGGGGTTTGAGATTTTAACAATAGCGACACTGTTACCCGAACATCGCTCTTATTTATAGAGACATCTTTTTGCACAGAGAGAGACAGGGAAGTTTCTAGGGAGCGCGGGTCACGCCTGCGCGGGATGCCAAAGCAGCTCGAGAGCACGCGACGGGGCCTTAGACATCCATGCCCCAACCCAACAAACCGCAACGGGTTCATCACGCCATTAACTCATTGCCAGTGGCAGAAAAACATCACGTTAGCAAATTCTGCTTTGGTGTTGAGGTGACAGCGCGTTGTCGTTCACAAGCTACGCTCTCGCCGGCCAGCCGGTGCTCAGACAACATCTCCTACAGCAGGAGCTGCTTCTCCTGAAGCCCCTCCAAACCACCGCCCCAGCCCCGCGTGCGCGGCCGCAGGGCAACGCAGCGCCCGGAGGGCTCATTTACCTCTCCGAGCCCTGTACAATTCAGCTTTCCGAAACATGTAAAGCAAATGCATCGCTGCGCAATTTAAAAATAATAAATCGTTGTATGCTTTCCACCTGTTAATCTTGTAGCAGTGCATGGAGCCCAGATCTGCCTAGAGATGCCTGTATATAGACCTGTATACAGATGCCTGTATATATGCCTGTACATATGATTACTTCATAAGTAAAACACAGTATAGAGAAAGGTAGGCAAACGCAACCGCCGTAGGATAGACACGGGGTACAGCGACCGCTCCACAAGACAGCCAGGCTACGCTCGACCCCAGGCAGACCAGCTAACACGAGTCCTCTAGACAACGTCTCAACTGCTGTGCGAACAACCAGCAATAAAAATAGGGAGAGGGAAAGACCGGATTCTGGACGGACATTTCATGGCACGGGATCAAAAGTCGTGTCGTCAAGGCAGCTGCAAAGCGCTCTGCACGTCCCTGCGTACACCAGCACTCCCAGGGACAGTCACCGCGTCCATCCCCTTCACCCCGAGCCCACCGCGCCGGGCCGGACCCTGCCTCCCCTACGCTGTGCTAGGGGTCCCTCCGGCAGCACCCGCATCCGCACGGCTCCGGCACGGCATCCGCCTCGGCGACAGTCAGGGAGCACCGGCCCGGTGAAGGGGAGTGGGGTTCAGGGGTGCTTTTCCAGCCCCCCTGCATGCTCGTCCCACTAGCCAGGAAAACGCAACCTTCATTTCTCCTGTCCCCGGGATTGAAACGGCGTTTCTTTTTTTTTTTTTTTTCTTTTTGGTTTCTCCTAGAAAAGGAATAGATTTTTTTCTTTACGTACATATTGTTGTATTTTTTTTAAAATCCCAAACTTCCCCTTCAGAAGGCACTGGGCAAAATACAGGCAACAAACGATGCCATCACAAGAAGACGACAGAACAACTGGAAGGTTTTACAGAAATCAAAAAAAGGAAAAGAAAACAAAAAAAGTATTAAATCCATTACACTAGGAACAGCAAGAGACAGTATCACAGCGGTACGTGCTTTAATAAAGTAAAGAGATGCTGCAACATGCAGTATTTGTCAAACTGACAACATATACAGACCCCTAAGGGGGGGACAGGGGGGACCTGAACTGGAGTCCGGATTTTAAAGACAACGCACATAAAACGTTTCATAAACCTGCGATTCCCACCGAAAAAAAAAAAAAAAAAGCCCCCGGGAGAAGGGAGGGGAGCTCCCAGCTCCAGCCTCCGGCCGGGAGCGGTGCCGGGAGCTTTGGGCTGCAGTCGGTGCGATCCCGGAGCCGCAGCGTGTATCCCCTCATCCCGAGAGAAATCAGCTCCTGCTGATTTCACCCCGCGCCCCCAAAACCAGCCGGGGATGGGGGAGTCTCGGGGGGGGGGGGGCTGCAGAGCTTTTTTTTTGCTCACCTCTTTCGCCAAAGCATTGCCAAACTGGGGAGGGAAGTCCCTGTCGCAGACCGAGGCCGCTACGTGAAAGCCAGAGATGCCGCCGGTTATCGGGGAGGGGGTCACAGATTAGTCCTCGACTAAAGGAGGGGAAAAAAACCCCCAAAACTACAGGTCCAGACTGCGAACGCTTTCCACTGGCCGGAAAGCTAACTCATTAGCCCAAAAATCCTCTTCCTCGGCAGAGGCGGCGTAAGGACAAGCCGGGCGGCGGGCGCTCCTCGG
>NW_009232588.1:5483-6907 GCF_000690835.1 Fulmarus glacialis
GGGGGGAAAAGGTCCTATATTTCGTTTTAAGCTCTCTCCAGGAGCAAAGCGGGTTTTTAGACTGGTATGATCAGTTCGGTTTTAAAAAAAATAACAACAACAAAAGGCAGGGGAGAATGATGATTAACTAGGACTGAGCGGGTCATTTCTTTCTCTTCCTTAGTTTTCTCTTTCCTCTTCGTTCTTAGGTAGCCGGCGTTGTAAGAGACACGAGACGGACTCGCACGCTCGGTGGGAGAGGCTCGCCACCGCGACCGACGTGGAGACGAGCTACGCGTGGAGGACGAGCAGAAAGGAGCCATCGGCATCGGCCGCGACAGATCCAAGGCACTCAGATTATTTTTGTGTGTGTCTGTTTTAAACCAAACGCTAATAGAAATTTACCTCTTTCTGACTGGTGGCGGTCGGTTACTTTCCAATTAAAGGCCTTTTTTTTTTTTCCTAATGGGTACTCTTTCTCCAATCGGTGGGTTTATTCTTTTAAGACAGCAATCTAGCTAACGCAACGCTTCTTCGGTGCTATCGGTCCTGTCCGTAGAGGGTTACCCAAAGCATGTTTTCCTTCGCACGTCACAAAACAAAACTGTACATGATATGTATTACAGGATGTATGCAGCATGGTCGGTTTTGTTTGCTCTCGGGTTTGGTTTTGTTTCGCTTTTCTCTTTTTCTTTTTTTTTTCCTCTCCTCTTTTTTCCTCTTTTTTTTTTTTTTTTTTTTCCGAACGGAACTGGAAACAGCGACGTGTTTGCTCAGCAACTAATCAGGGACAATTTAAAAACAGCCATAACATACCATACATGCTGTCTAATCCAAAAATTAAAAAAAAAAAAAAAAACAAAACCAAAAAACCAAAAAAAACCCAAAACAAAAAAAAACCAACATACACAACATGTAAATTATTGCACAAGAGAAAGGCTCAAAGTTTGCGTAAAATGCAATAGTATTGCCCCGATACAGATCATGCATTCAAACGGTGAGAACAAAAAGAAAATAAACAGGGTGTGCTGGTGACAAGCACTTTCCGAATATCCTTAGCTTCCATGATTTCCATCACAAGGGACTAGAAAACCTCTACGGGGATGCGGGATGGGGAAGGGATGGGGATGGATGGGGGGGGCGGGGGTACGAATATACCTCTATTCAGTTTTTATCTCGTTATTCAAGACTCGATCACTGTGCCATTTTTTCATGTGTTTCTCCAGGGTACTGTACACGCTAAAAGGCATCTTACAAATCTCGCATTTGTAAACGTCCTTTCCCACCTGCCCGTGTGTTTTCATGTGCCGGGTGAGCTTGCTACTCTGGGCGCAGGCGTAGTTGCAAAGCTCACACTTATACGGCCTCTCGCCCGTGTGGCTCCGTCTGTGGACGGTGAGATTACTACAGTTCTTGAAGACCTTCCCACAGTACTCACAAGTGGC
>NW_009232588.1:7314-7514 GCF_000690835.1 Fulmarus glacialis
GCCCCCTCGTCGATGCGGTCGGACTCGCCGGCCACCGAGTCTTCGTCGCAAGTGTCCCTGTGCACCTCGGGCTCGGGGAGGTGGCCCCGCTTGTGTTTCTCCCCCAGGACCTGGTGGAAGGCCTCGCTGAAGTGCTGCATGGAGCTCAGGACCATGCCCTGCATGACGTCCGGCATCGACCGGCCCTCCTCGCCGGCCCG
>NW_009232588.1:7581-7921 GCF_000690835.1 Fulmarus glacialis
GGGCGTTGTGCGGGGGGGGGCGCCCCGCCTCCAGGCTCAGCCCGAAGCCGTAGTCCGGCCTGTCGCTCTCGTTCAAGTCCTCCTCCTCTTCCTCCTCCTCCTCCTCCTCCTCCTCCTCCTCTTCCTCCTCTTCCTCGTCCCCGTTCTCGGGGATCATGTTGGGGTCGTTCTCGCTCTTGAACTTGGCCACCACGGACTTGAGAGCACTGCTGGCGCTGCCCACCAGGTCGCTGGTGCCCGGCTCGGGGGAGCTGGCGGTGGAGAGCCCGTCGTCCGACTTCACCGTCATGGGGGCGGACTTGTGCATGCGGGTCTTCATGTGGCGCTTGAGCTTGCTGGC
>NW_009232588.1:7995-16901 GCF_000690835.1 Fulmarus glacialis
TTGGCGCGTCAGCTTGCTGGCCTGCGTGCAGGCGTGGTCGCAGAGGTTGCACGTGTAGGGCTTCTCCCCGGTGTGGCTCCGGCGGTGGACCACCAGGTTGCTCTGAAACTTGAAGGTCTTCCCGCAGAACTCGCAGGACTTGGACTTCATGGGCGGCTGGGAGGGAGGAGGAGCGGACTGCAGAGGAGGAAGGGGCGGCGTGGCCAGGAACGGGGGCTTGCTGCCGGGCTGGAAGGGCTGCAGCAACCTTTGCATAGGGCTGGGCCGGCTCGGGGACAAGGGCGGGCTGGAGGTGTTGCCGGCCAGCTCCCGCAGCCTCCGGGAGAAATCCATAGCGGGGGGCTCCATCGCCATGGGGTTCAGTCGCAGCACCCTGTCAAAGGCACTAGGGTGATGGGTGGCCAGAGCCATTTCTTCCGCACCCAGGCGCTCAATGCGATGCGGATCCAAATGGTGCCTCGGGGGAGGGCTAAAGAGGGGCGGCGTGGGTGGGAAACGCCCTTCTCCCAGCCCCGACGCCTCCCTCGAGACCGAGCCGGGTATTCTGAGCAGGTTAAAAGGGTTATTGTCTGCAATGTGAATCCCGTGGAGAGGTGGCTGGGAAGGGCACTCTGCACCTAGTCCTGTTGGGATACCAACCCGTGGCGTCAGGGGGCTGCCGTGCTCGCTTTCTAGGTAGATCCGTAAGCCGTGCGTGTTCTGTGCGTGCTGCAAGAGGAACCAGGCGCTGTTGAAAGGCTGTTTACAAGTCGTACACGTGTAGCTGCTGGGCTCGTCTTTACCTGCAAAATAACACAACAAGCAGCGTCAATCTCCGGCCGCCCACCGGCGGGCAAGAGCTCGCCTCCCCGCCTAAGCTCCTCTCCTCCGGGACGCTCGGCTGGGAGCTGGGGAAGGGACGTCCCAGCTCAGGCACAGGCAGGGGAAGGGGGACGGGAGGAGGCGAGGGGTGCGATGGGGAGCTTCAAACCCAGCCGAAATGCGCCCACCTCCTCCCGCGATCCCCGGCCCCGGGTTCAAAACCGAACCCTGGCAGGTAACCGCAGCAAAAAAAGCTATTAAAAAAAAAGATGATTAAGTCAATTGATGCCAGCTACAACTCGGCAGACTTCATGCTGCAAGAGGCTGTTACCATTTAAATTGGGGAGAAAATAAATAAATAGATAGATAGATAGAAAGAAAGAAAGAAAGAAAGAAAGAAAGAAAATAAATAAAACCCCTTCTGAAAAGCACTCCAGAAAACCACGTACATCGGTTCAAAGCAGCAACCCAAAGCATCACGTTATTAGCCTCCTCCTTATTTTGAGAGACTAACAATGTGTACAAAATTAGGCAGCATCTCCTGCTCCATAGCAGAGATTCGACTCTGGGGCAAAAAAGAAAAACAAATTGAGTAATGAAATGAAATAAAACAGTGTGCGGGACAGGGAGAGGGGAAGGCAGCGAGAGCGGCAGCTCCGCCAGGGAAATAGCTGGAGGGTGGCCAGGAGGCCTGGCCGAGCGCCCTGCCGGAGCCGCATTATTTCTCTTGCACTGAAAAGAAGCTGAGGATGGTAAATGCCACTTTGGCAAGTAGCGAGCTAACTCTGTTTCATGATAATTTATTTTTGGAGATAACACGGACATTATAAAAGAGCAACCAACTAATAAATAACTAAACAAAAAGCCGGCTAATAATGACAGCAGAAAGCAGCCCCTTCTTAATATATGGCAAAACAAGGGGGATGAATAACTTTTTGAGGGCTGCCCGTGAGGAAAAAGCACTCCGAGAGGAAAGACTGGTGTAAGAGATGGCGAAGGTGAGTGCGCTTTTATCGATTCCTACAATTTTGCGAATAATTCACTTCCATCCCCCTATGGATGTTTTTTACTAAATGCTGGTAAACTGAAACCGGACCTAAGAGGAGGATAAAAATTCATTTCCAGCCCTGCCCAGCAGTTCTCGTAGAGCTGCTGTTTAGTGATATTAAAAAAAAAAAAACAACAAACACGCTCGAGGGTTGAATAAACTACCAAAGACATCAGTGCTTGGGGTGGTACCACCCCTGCCCTGACCCTGCATCTACGTTACGAGGCATCTGCTCCATAGGCACCACTCCGGGGTAAAGCTCTTTACATGCTGCACTGAGAGCTGCCCCCATTAGGTTTCCCCTATTTGCCTAATATGAAGAAAAGGAAAACAAATGAGGCAGATTTGGTAAGAAAATGTCGCTTTTTCTGCGCCCATCTTGTTTCCCATCTCACTTGGGAGGAGGGGGAAAAAAGCTTCGTATGGGCATTTTCCTTCCCCGGCGAGCTGAACGATGATCTGGGGATACGAGAGGCAGGCAGGCCGCAGCGCCGGGCGCCGCGCCACTTCCCTCCCTGCCTCCCAGCTCTGCGGTTATTCTACGTTCGGTCTGACGAGCTGAATCGGGCGAGCAAAAAGAGGCTCCACCGTCTACAGCAGGCATTTAACACTTTAATCGCTTTAAAAGCCCTTGGAATAATAGTTAACGTTTCATCCTGAAGCCGGTGTCGGAATAAAATGCATTGCGGTGTTTAGTATGTGCCAGGCATGCAAGCGGAGAGAAATACTTAAATCTGCTAAAATTAGAGGGAAATTCAATTGGACCTTCATATTCCTATGCTCATTTGCGAGCTAGGGAAAAAATCTTAAACGGGAAAATTTCATCTTGCTTCGCCGTAATGAAGTGGAAGTTTTTAACACCACGGTAGGAGCTAACAATGTAATGCTACCTCACCTCTCTACCTTATAGATCAGGTCAGAGAAAATAGCATTTTATCTTATAATGAGGATACAACATCGAGCGTTGGCTACCACATTTTAGTATTCCCATCAACTAGATATTCTAGATCGTAAGGGCAGCTCGTGTAATCATAATGTCAATGAGAAGGGCTGTTACGACTGAGACTAAAGATTACATGGAAAAAGCTGCTTTGAAACTGGTAATTATTACCAGTCCACTAATAGCAAATGATGCATTACAGTTTCACCGTATAATCTGTATTTCACTCTGCTCCTGCCAGTACGGCCTTATTATATTACAGCGCTCACAAATTCTAAATTCCTAAACTACAGTCATCAATAAATGTGTTACTTGCCATAATTTGCAAAATTACTTTGTTCATAACATCTTCGACTGTTACAAAGACTGGAATTGATTTCCTGCATGGCAAAATTAGGGCTACATTGATTTAGTGGAGTGTAAAATGTAATATTATTCTTCATTTGCTTGCCTGAAAAACAACTTTTCAATTCACCATCCGCATTTGGTAATCAAGATAATAATTTAAATTTAAAATCATGTTTATGTACAAAACTTCCCTAAACAACCCACCATTTTCAAGGGAGCAACGTAAAACCAGGCAATAAAATAAAGCAGTGAAACAGTTAAAATCCACCAGCCATTTGCCTCCACCTCCTGCTTTGAAGAGACACGATTTCTAATTTGTCTATTAGTGCTTGATTAATTATGAAGGCTATTGACTGACCATATCACCACCTAGAAATACGTTCCAGTCTGATGCAGCCTTGCCAAACTGCAAGAATTATGGCACTAATCCACGCGTTGCCCGCCAGCGGCGACACGGGTCCTTAGACCGCCACGGCAACCCCTGGTTTTGGAAGGGACTCACCTTTCCTTCCTCCCGTCCCACCACCATCCTTTTTGGTACAGCGTTCGGGTCCCCCCAAAAGCTGGATTGTAGGACCCAAAGGCTGTGGATCCACTGATGTCTCCTAGCTATGGGCCAGCCTCTATGTCCACATGGGCTTCCCAGCTAAAGCATCCGGGCAAGACCACGGGCAAGCGAGGAAAGCACAGCAGGGAGATGCAGTAGCCGGTGCTGGCCAAGGACAGAGCTGGAGAAGGTCCCAGGGGGCTCCTCATGCCATCCACTGGGGCAATGTGATGGGATGTGTTATCCAAAGCAGCGTTGCGATGCCATCGGAGCTTTCAGTCGATTTCCAAGAGGCTGAATCCCTCAGCTCGACATGCAAAGAGGGTCACTGCCGAAGCAGCCCTCCTTGGCCACCGGCAGCAGGGCTGGAGCCCTTGTCCTCGGCTGCTTCGCATTGAGAAATTCAAGGGCGAAAGGGACCACCAGCTCTCACTCTCTGACCTTCCCTGCGTTACATGTCACTCAGTTGTCCTATGCCATGACCAACACGATGTCTTTGCGTAAAGCGTAACCTCCTCCAGCCCCACAAATAGTCTTTAGGGCAAAGCACCAAATCCCAGTGAAAACCATTCAAACAGCTCAGAAGACAAGAAGAGCACTCACTGCTTGCCACCACAGTCGGTTGCCACAGCTAACCACACTCACAGACGGGTACTGGGGTCCACATGAATTTCTCTGGCTCCAATCTCTACCCATTCTCTTCTTCTGTTGAGGGCTTTTTTTTTTGGCCAACACACTGAAAAGCCCCTTAGTACGCAATGTGCCCCCACACACACACCAAGGGTACTTGTCCACCCTGAAATCAAGGCATGCTTCAAAATACAGTTATTTTTCCATCCTGAAGCCACCTCCTCCACTACTCAGGGACCAGCCTAGCCCTCCTCGGCCCAGCATCGTGCTGGGAAGGAGTTGGTTTTCCACCAAGCCTCCCGCAGAGCTGCTGCCTTCTGGGGTACCGCACCTGGATCTGTACACGTGGCCCCGATTCCCCTCTTCTAGCCAGGCACCAAGACAGGTTGTACCCACCCGTGCTCTCAACACACCGCGCTTGACAGTCTTTCCAAACCACCCCATAAATCCCTCCCTGTTGCTCTTCATCCGTCCACCCACCTTTGCTTTATCCCCAATGCTAATCAGTCGCAATTGCAGATTCATTTCTAAATCACCAACAAAATGCGGCTCCCACCAGCCACTGCTGACCTCTCCCATCCGCCGATGCTTCTCCAGCTAAGCCCCCGCATTCCCAAATCTGTTGGCCGGCTCTTAATCGCCCATGCTAGCGATACCACCCAGTGCTCGGTCTTCCTACACACGATGTCACGCAGCGCCGCATCCAATGCCTTGCAGAGTCTATTTCATCTACATTTATCAACCAAAGTTGTCATCTGGAAGAATGAAATCAGGTTTATTTGACAAGATCTATATTCCATAAATCTAAGTTGAGTGGCATGAATTATATTTCTATCCTTTAATTCTTTATCAATTGAATCTTATATCGTCTCTTCAATTATTTTGCCCAGAAGAGATAAGCAAAGTGTTGCCAACTCTCCCACGGTTCCCCTGACCAGCTCTTGACGGCATTTTCCCAGTCCGTAAGCTTTATTAAAAACCAGGATCATATGCCAACTCTTTAGGGATTCTTGGGTGCAAGTTGTCAGGGCCTTTTCATGTAAAAATATTTATCTCCATTGGACCTTGTATAAAATCCTCCTTGGCTACTAATGAGCTAGAAAAAACATCATCACCCGCCTATGATACAGAAATACAACACTGCTGCTTTCCAGGTCTACAGTAGAAATCTTTATTAAAAATTTCTACCTTACTGCTTCTTCCATCCATCACTTCTAGGGTTTCTCTTTTCTCCAGGACCCTGAGAAGCTCTCCTCTTCTCTCCATCCGTGCCAGGCACAAGTTTTCCTCGGCACCTTCAGCTCCCCTGACTAGTTCTCTACCCATCATGATTTCTCACTGCGATTGATTGCTATTTTCCATTTTTTTAATTGTCATATATTGATTTTTTTAGTACCTAATTGCTGTTCTCATCTCACCGCTGAAGCGGGTGAAGTGGGTTTTGGATTTGGGCCAAAGTTGCCCTCTCCTTCCTGGACAGCTCATCAACTTTTTACAAATAGCTTCCAATTACCATTTGCATTTTTGCCTGTACATTTTTCCTCCCACTCACTTTTACTGCTCATTTTCTTTGTATTTGGGAAATTACCCCTTTGGGAGAATTACGTGGGGATACCACGTACCAAACACAAACGTGGGGCCAATATGAAACCTGACTGGTCTCACCCAGTGAAGTCTCACCCACCGTTACGTATTTATTCCTTTTCTACATCCTGGCCAGCAAAGGACTAGTGACAGGACACAGCACAAATGTTTAGTGTTTCTCAAGTTATTGGCTCCTGCCGAAAAAAAAAAGCAGCAGAACAGCTCTTGCCTGCCATGCCCCCAAAAGAAGCGATTTAACCAGTGACACACAAGTGACAGATTTAGCTTCTGATCCGAAAAATGTTAACAAATGAGTGGGATGGATATTGGCATTTGAGTGCCTTTAAGGGCATTTGGCACAATTACTCAGTAAAATATGAAGAGATGGCTGCTTGCAGCATTAAGGGGCTTTTTTTTACATTAGAAAAAAGCTGGTTCTTCTGTACTGTGCTCACAGATACACCCGGCGTGCTCAAAGCCCAAGTCAAAGCAAGCCAACATCTCCAGGCACAATATAGCTGGCTCCGAGCAACACCCACAGCCATGTCCACAGCCACCAGCAGCAAAGCCAGACAAGATGCTGGGGAGAAGACCAGCTGGGAGGAGAAGCTGTCAGCTAGATGCCACTGCTGGGAGGGGGGAAAAAAAAAAAAACACCAAGATTTCTGGAGCTAGGCATGCAAGTTCAGGCACTGCCAAGTGAGTAATGGAATAATCTGCATGCGTGTGCCAATGTGCTTTGGAAGAGCTTCCTTCGTTACTCAAAAGTCAGGGCTGGATCCAGGAAAGCTGCTCGCCGGACACAGCAGCGCTTTACGGAAGAGCAACGCTGAAACACCACGCGCAGCATCCTCTCGGTGCCCCTATCCGAAACAGGCAGCCCATAGTGCAGGACATTGTTTGGGAAGGACCACCAGATTAAGGAGCGAGATGTTAATATAACGTGTATTTTACCGCAGGGCATCGTATGGGCTGCACACGAACACGCAGTATTAGAGACACCCCAGTTTTCCCAGTGTTTTCACAAACAAAACGGCGGCATAAGCAGTGACTGCATACGTGCCAATAGTGTTCGCAAGGATTTCATTCACAGCTGCAGATTTACTCCCTCGGAGAAATCCCCGTGCCAGAGAAATCTCCGAGCAGACCAGGATATGGCCCTCGCTGCCCGGATGGTCCAGCCCTTGTTCTCAGCAGCATCTCTCCACAAGCCAGCACCACCAACACCACCAGCCTTGGTGGCTTAGCTCCCATGTTCTCCTTCACTTTCCCCCCAAAACCCACACGTGTAAGCAAAGCCAAGGTGTCTTTACTGGGCTACCTGCACCTACAGGGCACATACATCCCTTTTGCTATCAAACTGCAGAGAAGAAAAGTTAAAAGTGACTTGAACACCTGCAACCTGCAGTAAGCACTCGCTCTCTTCTGCTCGCCACCAAACAATTACCGGAGGAACAGCCTGAGCCAAACCGAGGAACCTCTTTATTCAGCTTTAATGTCAACTGACTGCTTGATTTTTGGATTGATAAATTTGGAGTTGTTATGGTATTTAAAGGGGGGAATTAAAAAAAATGGAGTTAATTGTTACCACTTGTACTTGATTCAGTTCTTCTCCATCTGGCTTGTCAAATATCTTTTTTTTTCCCCTCTCTCTTTTGGAAATCCATACTGTTGAAATTCCTTTCAACTGAAAACTAGAGAAGTGAAACGGTTGGGACACAGGAAGCGTCGCAGGGCCAGGAGATAAGTGGGTCCACTCCACGCCTGCAGCAGCCCACTTCTCCCTTGGTAAGAAATAGCTGCTTTGTCGTGACTCACCTTTTCCTGGTAGTCGGTAGCATCGGTTTAGACGGAAAACTGTAACTGTCCAAACATATTTTTTCCTTCTTGCACTAATTCTTCCTCCCGATTTTCCAGATTGCAAAAGGCACATTATTAACCTGGGTTATAAGGAGCTGTTAGCACTGTTAGCATCAGCATTGTCGCTGCTGTTGTCATAATAACGATGATAATAATAAATAACAGCAGTAGCTGCATTTATGTACAACAGGGTACTTCCTCTCCAACCTTTTCTCTTTATCACTAGATGAACCGGATTCAGAAACACTGAAAAAGGAAAATGTCCCTGAAACTCTCTAGGAAGTGACACAGCATTGCTAGTGAAATGAGAAGCACCGTTGCTGTTGTACACTTGAAAAACAAAATTCTGCAAATCAAGTCCACGTTATTTACGAACAGGCCTGATCGCGGGTCCTGGGACTGGCTTAGTCGTGAAAATGTCAAAAATCTAGAAGATGTTTTGTTTCGTGGGACCCTCAGCGCCTCATTTGCCATCTTTACCAGCCTTTCCTTCTCTACAACTTATTGATAAAAGACTTATAGATATTCCTGCAAATAATTATTTTTCCCGCAAATGCAAACTCCCTGAAATCATTTTAATAAAACTGGCAAAATATTTTCTAAACTGAGTATCAATAATGCCATTTTTTCGTTACACCTCCTTTTAAAAGCCCCTCTTTTAAAGAAGAACTAGGCCAAAACGCTAATGCCATGACCCAAACCTCAAAAAGACACAGAAGCAACAGCAATAAAAAAACCAAAGGTACAGCTGGTGTTGCCTTGCCATTCAAAGATTTAGATTGGAATTAGGAACTCCAGGAATTCAGCTTTTTCTCCCAAAGCCAAATTTTCATTGGGTTTTGCAGCACTGCTCAAGTTTGCACAGAACAGAAGGTTTTTGGGCCTGAGGAAAGAGAGGGTGGGAAGGGGTGGAAACAGGGAAGCCAGTTCCTCCCCGCAGAAGAACAAGCATCCTCGGTGGGGGGATGCAGGCGGGAGCGGGGAGGGCTCCATCCACAGCCCGGCAGCCAGGCTCCTCGTAACCCTGGGGAACACCTGGCCCTTGCAGGAGAAGTGCAACCTCCACGGATGATCATTTTGGTTGTAGCCTCAACATATTTTGTGTACTCATTCTTCTAAGCAGAACCGAACCCGTAACACCTAGTTTC